>NW_008825114.1:3227598-3231445 GCF_000699105.1 Pygoscelis adeliae
TTTGGGCCCCTCACTACAAGAAGGACGTCGAGGTGCTGGAGCGTGTCCAGAGAAGGGCAACAAGGCTGGTGAAGGGTCTGGAGAACAAGTCTTATGAGGAGCAGCTGAGGGAGCTGGGGTTGTTTAGCCTGGAGAAAAGGAGGCTCAGGGGAGACCTCATTGTTCTCTACAACTACCTGAAAGGAGGTTGTAGTGAGGTGGGTGTTGGTCTCTTCTCCCAAGTAACTAGTGATAGGATGAGAGGAAATGGTCTCAAGTTGCGCCAGGGGAGGTTTAGATTGGATGTGAGGAAAAATTTCTTTACTGAAAGAGTGGTTAAACATTGGAACAAGCTGCCCAGGGAAGTGGTTGAGTCACCATCCCTGGAAGTATTTAAAAGACGTGTAGATGTGGCACTTAGGGACATGGTTTAGTGGACATGGTGGTGTTGGGTCGACAGTTGGACTTGATGATCTTAGAGGTCTTTTCCAACCTTAATGATTCTATGATTCTATGAACTTAGATTAAGACCGCCCAGAGCCTGCATGTTTTCATCTTGTTTGGCACTACCCATTTTGAAGAGAGCCTAACATTTCAATCCTATACAGTCTTACCCTGCTCAATGGAAACGGTTTAATTATGATTTGTCTTAAAACTATTTATCTTCAGTACTTGATGATCTACATACCCAGTTTATTACCAGAGAAAGTTCTAAGGTAACTTCTGAGCTCTCAGAAACATAGCTCCTACTGGAGACAATCACGATGTGAGCTGCTATCACATGAAGGATGCATTCAAATGCAGAAACTGATGTGAGTTTGTAATGCTCCACCATTAGACCAACAATAACATAAATAAACTTGAGAGAAGCCTAATGGAAAGGATGCAGGTTTCCTGCTTCTGATGACCAAGATTATGGTAAGAATATGCAAAGAGTGAAGAAATTCACTACATTTACTGAAACAATACTCCATTGCATACTAAGCACTCCTAAAGTAACAGAGGCTTAAAGTTCACTCCAACTCCTTCTGATATTGATGAGAATCAGAGCTCTCGCTTCCCAGGCTGGAGCCATAAAAACCAAATGAGGCAACACAGCAAAGCCATTTCTGGAACACATTTTTGGCTGGACCATGTCTTTAACAGATACAATGTGCTAAAGTGAACATATAAAATGGTTACCGAAAAGCTGCAAAGTACATAAAAACTCCTACTTTTCTTCACCTTGGATCAGGTAGGTGGAAAATCATTGTCATCATAAACGCAAATCTTTTTATTTCCTTTCATTATTTAACCACATTTTATTTTATTTCTTCCAAACTAAACACTTTTACAGTTACACACCTGGCTGCTCTGGGATGTTCTCCTCTCAGAGTGGAATGGACCAGCTTTTATTCTTCCGACCTCTAGTCTTACCGTACCTAATGAACACTAAAGAACCAGTCATTTATAACAAATCTCTTCTGTCTACAACATTAAAGCCTGTGACAATATTTAAGTCACTTATTAGATGGTGGAAGATGAAAAAAATATGGACAGATGGGAAAATAACAGGCTAACAACCCTGTGATGAGCACTGAGCAGACAGAGCTCATGGCAGGATCAGAGCCACACGAAGTAAGTACACCATGGTATTCAATACTGCACAGGGTGCTTTTTGGATTAACCGGTATTACAATACAGGTGTGAAAATTACACAAGAAGATTAATTCTGTTACCTTTCACTTAACAGGGAGTAGTTTTGGTTTCTCAATTATAATGTCAACATATATTTTCAAGATGGCATTTTTCAAGGAATAGTGAAATTGACTATTTTCACAATAAGCACTAAAAACAGTACCACACCTCAAAGTATTAATCATTATTTCTGTTGATATGACTGAGAACACGGTATTTAAACTAGTAGGGAGTCATCTCTCTCCCACTCTTGAAATTATCTGTTACTCTGGATCCATACCAACGTAACTAAAGAAATTTTGGGCAGGAGGTTTTTCCAAACATCCATCTATAGTTTAAGTGACCTTTCTGCATCTGACTCCCAACAGGAAGCTGGGTCATATGGACTGTTTGCACATCGGAAAATCCTTCCACTACTCTTTAAGATTTTAATTATAATATTGAGTATTTACTGCATAAAATGCACGTCTCAGAAGAAAATTCACCCTGCAATCAAATATTTAGAAACCAAGACATTAGGCTGATTTTGGGAACAGATAGGTAGTTATCATCACAAACAACATTTAGAAAACTGGACTTCCAAAATAACACAAGTAGTGTCAAAAGAAGACCACCTATCTGCAACGTATTCACATACAGAAATTTCAAAGTTTTGTTGCTATTTTGCTTTTTCTTCTTTGTTCCATGGAAGTTGTTAGTATGAACTCCTGTATCCAAAGAACTTAATACTACGTAAGTTTGCCTTCATTTATCATGCTTTAGCTGTATTACCCTAAGAGAGATTCAGGTATTTGTCAGAAAATTCACAGTAAGAAATAGACCAATGTATCAAAACCAACAACAGGACATACCCATTCAAACACGATTTCCATACCTCATATCCTGTTGCTATTCTCTTATGGGTGACACTAAAAGAGATTTATTACTAAATTGCTTTTTATCTTTTAAATAATGTTGACTTTTCTCTATGTCCTGGGAAAGACTTGATCAGGGCTTAGGCAAAATCATTCTCTCCTGCCTGTATGAACTGACTTGTATTAAACCATACAGACAACTCTTATCCAAAATGGAAAACTGAGGAAGTAATCTATGTATCTGAAATTACCACATCCTCACATAAAATGCAAACCCACAAATGAGATTTAAAAGTTATAATGTGTGAAAGCGAGAGGCAATACTTTCCAACTGAACTTGTGAATAAATCAATTCACATTTAGTTTTATTACAGCTTTTTCTCTCTTCCTTTAATGTCCCATTTGATAAATCCCTAAGTCAAATGAGGGGAAAAAATGATCAGCTTTTCACATGTTTTAGGGATACTTAAAAAGAAACACTGCAAGAACAGGCAGAATTCTCAGCCTGACAACACATCCTAGTGGTCTCATGCTACTTAAAATACGTTGGGATTTTCCAAAGATTATAAATAATTTTCTAGCAAAATACATCTCAGGCAATTCAGGACAGTTCGCTCCTAGATCTTACTCTCGTGAATGAAAACAGAACTGATACCTGAACTAAAAATGGTGACTGTCTATATGTGAGTGATCATGCTTTACTCCATTTATATTGCGTGAACAAAACAGAATCATTAACAGTAATATATCTAAGGTGTTTTAAAAGCCTCATTTATCAGGGCTAGGACAATTAATTACAAGTACAACTAAGTGGAATGCAGTATTTAAAACATGAATATACGAATGATAAGTGGGAACTAAGAATCTTCAGTCAGTTCCTCCAAAATGCTTGCCAAAATAAAAGAAACTTTCCACATAAAATGGCAATTTTATTTAGAGATGTAAAAGTGCAGCATATGAGGAAGAAATGCACTGTCCTCAGATAAAATAAAGTATCAGGTAAGAACGGAAAAGTACTATTACCCCAGAAGAGTATATTAACGAGTTCACTACCACAACACAGACCCAGTTCTGGCATTCTCACTTATGGGCACAGGCTAAAAATACAGAAAAAGTGCTCCTACCTCCCCTTTCTAACCCCCACCGCCACCTCCCCAAAAGAAAAAAAAAAAAAAAAAGCTCAAGAAACTGTTCAAGACCTGGAAAAATATACCTTTGAATGTGAGTGCAAAGAAGCATGATTGTGTGTCTATGTATCCAAGAGTCAGCTATGAGTAGTGGCTGTTAAATTTTTTCCAGTGGAATGGTTTTCCATTGGAAAATGCTGAAAATGCTGA
>NW_008825114.1:3231487-3232712 GCF_000699105.1 Pygoscelis adeliae
CACAAGCTGGCTGACCAGCTGGACTTTCTGCCAGACCTCAAGAAATGTTATATATCTGACTTCATTCTGATTTGGAAATAGGGGGAGGACATCAGAAGCACAAAATTTATTGAGAACAGAAATTCTGGTTCCAAGAGCTGCAGATAGGAATTTACTTCAGTTATCTTTGTGAGAAAGAAATTTCTTATACTAGATGTCTTGGTCACTGGAAAATGCATTACAGTATTTAATGGATGTAAGGTGACACTAGACATACACAGAAAAAAAAAGATGAACATTACCAACTGTTAAAGTAATCACTTCTTGGCACAACTACTCTGATGAATTCTCCATCATATAAAATCAGTTCTGTATATCTTTCTAAAACTGTGAGATAGTTAATCAGTTACCAGTTTGCTGGAGAAAATAGTGTTAAGTTTTAGGTTGTTCTAAGTAAAGGTCTTCTATTGCTCTATAAATATATGGCACTCTGCATCACCACTACTCCCATTTTCATCAGGCAAAGTATCAAAATCTGAATGCTCTAGACTTCAGGAAGCTTAAATTTGGATCCACAGCTCATTCTCACTGACATCTGAATAACAGTCTGAACTCAGTCTGAATAAAACTAAGGCTTTCAAAAAATCTGGATCTCAATTCTTCACTTTTATCCACCTCCTCTTTTCCCCAATACCTTTAGCAAAGCTGCAACAGCCTCCTGGTTAGCATTTCGAACATCTTCTCCATTCACTGTCAATATCTGGTCTCCTTGCATTAATCTCCCATCTGTATCTGCTATTCCTCCTTTGACGATGTCTGACACAAACACCCCCGTATCATTTCTGCAAATACAAATATGGATTTTGCATTACAGTATTGTTGAAGGGCCATTTTTATGGCTTGCTGTTGGGAACACAATGAACATTGTCTCATTTTTCTGTTGAGTAAAGTTGGGCTAATTCCTCTAGGAATGGCCAATTAGCTTAGGCACAAAAATGACATGTACGACTTTCAAGCCCACAGGATCTGAGCACTAGACCCCAACAGAAACATGAGCATGCCCAGCAAGTCCCAGACATTGACTCTCCAGGTACATTCACACCTTTTCCCAACAATACTCAGCCCAAGGCCTTTGCCAGGCTTCTTTTGGAGCTCTATATTGAGTACATCATACATGTCTTCCTCCTTGTACTGGGCCTCATCTCTGTACACAGTCAGACGAACTTTTTGGGGAGTCTGTCGGAGG
>NW_008825114.1:3232785-3248246 GCF_000699105.1 Pygoscelis adeliae
GGTCAATCCCATTCACCTGCAATGAAAGCATACAATGATAAAGTGTGCAGGACTTTCCAGCAAACAAATTGAAGATGCCTAGCTAGCAAAGGACAATAAACGTGACCAAAAAAAACCACCACACCTCTAATATCTGATCCCCAGCCCACAGTCTCCCATCTTTAGACGCTGCTCCTTCTTCATATACTTCATGGATAATGATTGCTCCCTGTGGATAAATAAAACAAAAATAAACTGCATGCTGAAAGAACATGCCCCTACTTTGAACCAAGAGCAACTGAAAATTCTTACTATAATTCATCAGTGATAAACAAAACAGTCAGATGTATGATGAACAAATTACCAAAATATTTAAGAAGTTCATTTATACTTTCAATTTTAAAAGTGTCTTTTTTTTTTTTTCCTTTCCCTTCCTTTCCCCCCCGCCCCCGAACTGGTATCTTTGGTACCTTTCTATAAATGCTACCAGAACAAATGAAGAAAAAATATCTTCTATCAGACATTTTAACTTCATTATTGTTATTTCACTTGAGTGACACACATATTTTTCCAACGAACCAGCAAAGTGTCTGCTCCTCCAACAATGCTCAGACCAAGACCAGTCCTCCCTTTGGAAATATCAATGGTTGTTTCACATCCAGGAATGATGGGACAAGTAGCTGGGTCAGAGGCTAACGTGGCTGGAGTTGAAGACCTGCTTGTATCTAAAACAACAATTAAACAGCCTGGTTACAGTAAGAGGGCTCAGTATTAGAAAAGTGACTTTAAAAGAGCATTTTGAGAGTTCATTGACAGCTCTACAGCAACAGCTGAACAGCTGACCTACAGAGAATGATGCTGCCAACTCTCCCTTTCCCTCAGACAAGTACTATCCTGTAGTTTTACTTGCAGTTGTCCTGTGTTTATACTATCAAGTACCTGGATGAAAGTTCTGAGTTTACTGATAAAATATCACACACAATATGCTGTATTTGTACTCTCAGATTCACTCTTGCAGTCTGGATAGCCAAAGAAGCTATTGTACACAACAGATGCTATTTAGGATAGAATTTAATTTAAACTTCTATACCAGCAACTATGCAATGCAGATCAGAGATAAATGAAGTACACAGTACTTCATGTCAGCCCTGTACTTTTGCAATGCGTCAAGTCAAGGTCCATCTAACAAAATATTCCATCCCAGACTCAGATATGTACCATGAGAAAGAATGTTAAGTATGAATAAAATATAGTGGTATTTCACAAGTCCAGCAATCCATGGTCAAGTCAAAGGTTTTATACACATCATTATATTTAGTGGCCCTCAAAAAGAACTTTTTTACACCAGTCCAGTTTTTAACTGGCCACTGACACAACCTTTGGAAGCAGTAAATTTCGTGGTGTAAATGTCTATTCTCATAGTGCAAACATATATGGATGGCATCCTTATGTAGCAATTTATCTGTAAATTCAGTATCTCTTGTATGTCACAAATGGATCTTTGCTTCAGTACTGCAGTTAGTTCTGTATCCTTCAAAGAAAAAAAAAAAAGGCTAAAAATACTAGAAGGGGATATTGTGTAGCAACTAAAGGAAAGAATCGGCAATCAAAATGCCTGGGATGTTCAGAGTATCTCTATCACTGATGTCCTCTGTGCTTTAAAGAAACACCAAAATTACATTTTTTCCAAAAAGTAAAAACAGGCATCTAAATCCTTTTGAGGCACTTTAAAAGGGCACTGATTAAAAGAAGTTTCACTGAAACTAACAGAGGACTTGACCATTCAGCAATACTCATTTATGTTAGACAAATAGGTATAGTGTGAACAACAGGTCCTGCAGAAGCAGTAAGCCTCAAAACGAAGAGGCTTGTCCTCTGAAGGGAACCAGAAGGGCAATTAAGACTTTTTAAGGGTAAAGCTCTGTATGAGTATAGAACAGGTTACTCTACTGCTGTTACGCAAATTCTTTGCTTGTATGATGAGCAACTGCTCATGCTTAGTTCAAGCTAAGTAGGGGAGTCAAGGCTTAAGTATAATAATTCTGTCCACAAGGCATAAAATGTACATGAAATACATGAACTGAAGAACTGGAAGGGAGTCTTGGTATGCAAGGTTGACCTCAGCTAAATAGCTGCATCAGTATTGGACCAAAAATTGCCTACATAGCACTGCTGGAAACACCGAAGTTGGGTAGAGATGTAGTAGAAATCAGACCAATACGGAAAAAGTAGTTAGAGATGGGTTGCTTATTTGGAAGGAATCTGTCCAGAGAAAACAAGGTGCAGGGGCAGCAAAAAGGTGGGCTTGGTAAAAAAAAGATGGGGAAGAAATTATAAAATCAGGTAGAGAACCAAGATGAGGGAGATCTTCCAGTTGGGTTGTGGCTGCCTGTAAATGGTAGCGAAGCCAAGTTGCAATCACAAATCCCCAGGATGCTGGAGGGAGCACTGCTGAAATCTCCATCAGGTCTTTATCCCTAAGACTTGGTGTGGCAGGGTGGAGATGGAAGGGATAGACTTGGACAAAGCGATAGATTTTACCCCAAAACTAAATGCAGAAGGGAAGACAACAGACTTATTACCTAGTAGGTCTCCCGTGTGTTTCTTAAGACTTCTTTATAGTAGTATAATTGGGTATCAATAATATTGCTAGTAATAAGCAATAGAAATGCAACTCAGTAATACCTGCAGTGATGTACATATAAATTAACTGTGTTGTGTGCATTACTCAATTAAGTTATTATTAGCTTCTTAGTAGTGTGTTGCTTAACCAATAACCATCATCAATCAGTAGCATCTCGACTCTCCACTCTAAAGGGGGAGAGTCAAACGTGGCTAGTCATAAATGGCAAGACGGTCTCAACGATTTCCCTGTTCTAGGAAAGATGACATGACTTTTCTCCCTCATTTAAAGGAATGCCTCCCACTTAGTTCTAGACAACCACGACAGAGGCACCTGCTGCACAGCCTTTGGAAGACAGGAGGAAATCCCTCCATCCTCCCACCTCTACAACAGGCCAGTGGGAAGGCAGGAGTTAGTTCTTTGGTGTGGAGCCTCACTGCTTTATTTAGACGGATCTGTAATCCATAAGTACCAGAAAGTGTAACTCAGAAGACAGCTGAGCGCATACAAAAAGAGAAAACTTGTTTACAAGCTGGATCTTCATTTTTATATCACAACCCCAGTGAAGATAGACACACAAGGAGAACGCTACTTTTGACTGCTTCTGGTTCTGGTGAGCTGGAAGAAGGGACAGTTGCTGGCGGCTGCATGTTCCTCCGCTCTGCTGGGGCAGCGCTGGAAGGGACTGGTGCTGCAGTCAGGCTATCCGTCTCTGCTGAGTTGATTGTAAGCCTCACCATAGTTTTGGATGTCTTCAGGAGACTAATAAACTGAATGATAAAGAGAAAAGCTGGTGAAGACTGTAACTGGACTATTCAGTTGTAAAACAAAAATAAAGCAGAAGAACTGTTCTGCAAACTGGAGCAACAAGTCACAATCCTGCAAGGTTTTCTTGGTAATGAACAAGGACAAATATTGATGGGTTTTTATAAGAAACAGCAATAGAGTTAAGTGTGGGCCAGACCTGGCTCATGTTAACCAAGTAGCTTCCATGAAACTTCGCCAAACTATACCAGACAAGAATTTGGCAGTCTTTTGATGGCTTCTCTGGACAAAATCCTATGTTTTAGATTATTAGAAAAATCAGAAAACCAGTATTGTCTTTTAATGCTTGGGTGGAGCCCAATTCTGATCCCACAGAAGTCAAAGCCAAAACATCTATTGATTTAAATAAATGTGCTACTGCCATCCTAGCTCCTTAATCAGATGCACAGCTGGAAGGAGAACCTGAAAATATTATCTGAACTATGGGAAGGAGAGAAGGACACTAGGGTGTAACACAAAATCTAGTTTAAGGGGATACTGAAAAACCTTCAAAATTAATTGCCATCTCACAGTAAAGACATCAAATCCTCCCGAGACTTTACTTTTCAGTAGAATCAGAAGTATTTTCAGAAATTACTTACTCAATCTGTCTCTTCTTCCAAGCCTACCTACTTCCCTGCAGACAACTTCACTATCTTTTACTCATTTACTGCTTCAGAGATAGCAGCACATCAAAGAGTAAGATGGAGGCCCTCCTAATTGCCCTTTAACAAACAGAAAGTGATCTTCTCATACCTAAAGAAATCATTTTTCTTGGTAGCAAGGCAGGTGCTAGAAAAAAGCCCTCCTTGATTCATTACAGAACCCAAATTGAGTTTGGAGAGCTAGAAGTTAGAAATAAATCTTGTTATTTAGGAATGGAGATAGTTTTCTCCGAAGGGCTGAAATACCAGGCTTGGAATATAATGAAGCCGTTATTACAGACACTCCGTGTGTATAAGCACAGTTCATGACCTGATTTACCAGTGATGCAACTCACCCATGTAAATTTAAACGTATTGATTTTACTGGTTCTAATACTTTTAAACTGGAGTAGCTATGAAGAGTCATTATTGAGCGATAATTCATGGCTTTTATCCCACAACTAACTGCCTCTCAGTCATCAGATCTGAACCACAGGGAAAAAAAAAATCGCATTTGTAGCATAGAGGTAGACGATTCATGTACTGCATTAATGTAAAATAGCAGCTGCGCTTTAAATTCAGGCTTTAGCTTATTCTGCAGTAGTTTCATTATCCAGACAATGCCTGCGGATCTTTGGTTCTTTAGCCAGCTTTGAAAATGAAGTCAGAGTATAGTCACGAAAACCTCACTCGTTTCTTTAAGACACAATCACCTCCTACTTTAAGTGGTGTGATTTCTGCATCATTCCTGACACTTCAGAAGCACCTTTTCTACTGGATATCCCACAACAATTTCATCATCCACTGCCAGGATCTGATCTCCAACTTTGATTCGTCCATCCTGGAAACAACACAGAATAAAAAATATGAGCTCTGGATGCTACTCCAAAAAACATTTTTCATTCCCTACTTGGATTTTAAATGTTTTCACACCTTTGCTGCTGCACCATGATCTGTTAAGCTCTTAATAACTACTCCATTAATTGTGTCTTCTTCACTAATGGCAATTCCCAAGCCTCCTTGATCCTGGGGCAAACAGAAAAATGCAAATGGTTAGGTACTGTGTTTATCACAATGTTAGAATACTAAAGACTAGTGAGGCCTGCAGACATAACAAAAGTTTGGGTTTTCACAATGCATCAGTATTTTTGTTTTAAACTAATCTATTTCTGAAATAGATTTTGCCAACCGACAAACAGTACATTGGCTACCAAGATAAATCTGAAACACTTCTAAATTCAGAACCACTCCTTTGAAACTTACAAGGTCAACTGTGATTCAGTTTTTAAATTCATAAATAGAAGTAAGAAACACAAAATACTTGGAAACTACAAACTGAGGTAAGTCAAACTTCATGATATAGGTTAAATTCATTATTTGAAACCACAGAAAAAATAAACACAGGAGTGGAAAATACAGACGATGGAAAAATGTATGCTTTTCCCATGAAATTAGTAGATGTTTGTGGCAAGTGAAATTTCCCTAATGCTTTGACCTAGAATTAAATCATCCAGATACCATCATCTGTAAGATATTCTCCTGGTTAATAATGGAAGGCTAGATGCCTTCCAAGGAGAAAAACTTACCAACGGTTCACAAGTCTCTATCCTTATGTCCACCGAATACAACTGTCTTCTCCATGTCAATAAGCAGGAGCGGCAATTTTTCCACCCTCCTTTGGCAGCTTTATAGTTACAGAATACCTGGCCATTCTCTCCCAGCTGCACAATTTCCACTAAATATGCATGTTGTTTGGGGGATTTGGTGCTTATAAACTGCTAATTCATCTACTTTGAACAACTAAGGCAATGATTTTACCTGAGGCACCACCAGCAGCTGGCACCAAAAGTTTTGCAAATAGGACAAGAGGAGACTTATTCCGGAAACACAGAGCAATTGGCAAATTTATGTGAAGTTAAAAAGATTCATGAGGTTGCCAAAGACAGTCATTATGTCAGGAAAACTTTGGGGTCCATTCACAAATAGGAAGAGAAGACCTCTAGAAACCTCTATTCTGACTTCCAGTAAGCAAGGGACAAAGTTTGTTTGCCATAAGAGGGACTCCATTATAAAAAAGCAATCTAGTGAATACAGATGTGGCCAATGTAAATTTAATTTTCAGCACATACCTTAGGGAGTTCCACATACTGAATGTTTTTACGTGAACTGAAGTCAGAACAAGCACTGGAGTTTGCAGCACTGATATCAACCTAATAGAAAATGAAAACATAACTTTGAGCAACTATATTCAATATTTTACATCAAAATAAAGTAGCGCACAAACATTTAAAGTGGGTCTGATCTTTTTCTGGATTCATTTAAACTGCTATAACTCTATTCACATGAAATGTTAGATTTACTCCATAGTTTAGGTGAACATAAAGTAAAACAGAATTGAGCACAGCTGTACTAAATTCAGCAGCTTTATTAAAATCTCATTTGTTTTTCCCTTGGATTTCTTTTTCTTTTGTATTATTTGCTAAGCAGACAGGGCAATCCTCTATTGAGAACGTTAGTATCTCAGTCAAATGAGAAAAACAAAAATTTACTTTACCTCTTGATGTTGAAGAGTCCCTAAAGTACACTGTGAAGCCTCTATTGATTTTGCAGGGCAAACAGCCATCTGATTTACTGCATCTTTATTTCTACAATAGATTCAGTTAAGAATGTAGTAGGAATGTAGTAATACAGCACCATATTTCTTAGAACATGTTTAAGTTCAGCCCCTTCTTTTACTTTATTTCTGGCACTCACAATGCAAATATCAAAACAGAAAACTCAAGACATATTTACAACTACTAAGAACTGGGTTCAAAAGCACATCTACCTTACCAAAATTAAAGCAGAAACACTGTGCAAAACCTGAGCATATTGAAAATAAACGTTTTTTAGCCAAACCTTTAACCAGAACTTACCTGATAAAGATTATTTTTACTTTAGATGGTGCACATTTGATTATTGAGGAAGCATTCTGATGAGTCCTTCCGTAGAGTATTTGCCCATTTATCTATACAAAGCAAGGTTATCAATTATTTCTCAAAATATTTTAATTCTCTTAAACTAATTTTTAAGCCTTAAAAAAATCCATTATCCCACATCACTGGCTAAAGCAGAAATTGTATTAAAATAACAGAGTATGTTCTGTCCTGCTTTCACTCTCTTCTTCCAGTAAAAAATTCCGTATAGTTTGATTTCAGACTAACACTGTCACAGTGCTAAAAATGTCATTCTTTGAGTTATACTGGGTTGACTTGGCATATCATGTATTTCCACTTGCCATTGATCACCTCATGACTGATGTGGCAATAAAGCAGGGCCATGGGAAATTCTAACCATAACAAATAAATGAATCGCTTATGACCAGCAACAAGATTGCTATTACTTATTGAAACTCAGCTCTGAGCCAGGCACTTTATACACAGGAATCTGAACACTGGTGCATTTACAATCCAAAGATTTGACCTGACAATCATTATCTTCGTTTGGCAGAGCAGACTCACTGAAACCCCTTGCAGCTCCTATGATTCAGATATGATTGGAGGTATCAGCGTGAATTTGTAGAATAAGGCTATTATTCGCTCACATTTTATTAGTTGCATTTGTTCTTGGAAATGGAAAACTGCAGTGCAGAAGTCCACTCTAAGACAGGGGAAATGACTGGAAAAGGACAGCTTGGACCTACACAAAGGGAAAATAATGCAACACACACTGAGGTAGTACTAATAGAAGCAGAGAAGCAGAGAAACAGTGAACAGTGAGCAACAGATGCAAGACACTGAACTGAAGGTTGAGTGTAACAGCAACCCCTCAGCTCCCACGCAGGCTATGTCCACCAGGCATCGTCACAGGGATATTGAGCCCTATCATTTACACTGGAGGTAACAATCCAGATGCAGCCCTACTTCCAGGGTTTGCCATGGGCTTGTGAAGAACCATGGTCAGGCTGTCAGCTGGGGGATGGGCCACGGCCCACCACAGCTGATGGACAGCTACTTGGGAACATAAGGAACAAGCTCAGGTGTCTCCTCTCAGAAGAGGTTGAGACAATCTCTCAGCATCAGTTTGCAGGTTTACAGCGTTGACAGTAAGCAAGGAATCACATGAGAGCAGACTCAGTCAGATGTGTTTCAATGTGTTCTGCGGATACTCAGTATCTGCAATATCAGGGTTTTAAAAACAGACATTTTAACTGATTCAAGAGAACCGTCTAGCAGGTGACATCGGACTCTGCAACTAACAGGTCCCTCCATGAGACTACGTCTACAGTGCCACAAATCCCTTAGTTTCTCTCCTAGCCTGCAACTGCCAGCCTACATAGTTTACTCTCTAACGTCTCCCTCAAATTTTGTTCAGTCTGACCATTCCCTCCCTTTACATTCTCCCCAGTGCATCCTCAAACACCTCCACATAGTTTTGAAGTTACACAAAGCATTTCTGTGAGGATAATGTTACCTACTGCTACCAGAAAGAATGGGAAAAGCTATAGCAGAGAATACATCTGCAAGTATCATCAACTGAACTGCGGTAATACAAAAATATACCTTAAGCTCATATACACACTGGCAATGTTAGCTGCACATTCAGCAGTTGGGTCCCTCCACAAGGCCACTAGTAAACAGCCCGAATGTGTCATGAGATAAAAGTCCACAATACAAATGGACCTGTTCCTGTTTCCCAATTCAATTTTCATTTTAGATGTTACATAACCTAAAAAATATTCTGATATTATCACACTTCCAGTAGACAGAGAAGTAATTAGAAAGTCTGGAGCACTCCACAGATGGATGGACTAAAGGACTTCAATATTTTCCATGGTCTGCAATGCATTGCCCTTCCATACATCTCTGTAACCCAGAAACTGCTGTCATCCCCCATTTTTATCCATTTGAAATACACACACACATTTACTCAGTACTACTATAACCAGGAAAAAAAATCTCAGCTGCAACTATTTGGCATACACCAGAAAGAAAATCTGGTAGCATAGTGATGTCAACTTGGATAACTTGGGGATTTCAAAGTCCATTGAAGAACACCTACATTGCAGCAAGAATCTAATATTTTAGTGCATTTTAAGTCAGTATGTTCAGGTTTCAGTAAAAATTGCAAAAACTCACCTCTAGTAACTCATCTGCAATCTGTAACCTGCCATCTTTGCCAGCTGCTCCATTTGGATCAATTCCCACTATAAAGACACTCATCCTGGATCGGTCTTTGTTACCAGCAAGACTAAGTCCCAGACCTGTCCTTCCTTTTTCCAGCTCAATCATGTGTAGCTCCCCCGGTAGATTTCCATAGCGTTGCACGATCTTTTCTAAATGTAAAAGTGTGGACAGCAGAGGTTGGATTTATATTAGAAAGTTTCACAAGTCACCTAGAGACTCAAGATCAGTGTCCAGTGGGCAGTATCTGACAGAAGAATCACAAATGGGATGAGAAAATTTTAAGTGTACACTACACTTTCTTTTAAGCTAAGCCTTAGGTGATTTATAATAGTATTTCTAGTTCCTTGTTTTCCTTCTAACTTCAGAAAACATTAAAACTTCTCTTGAAAAAAGATTTTTCTCACATAAAAGCAATAATCTTCCCTCCAGTAACACTTTCAGCTAACAGAAGCTACCACATCAATCACTGCCATCAGTTACCTAGAGCACACTTAAATTCTTAAAGTAGTCCTATGTGTGAAACAGTGAATCTGGACCACGGAGGAAAACAGAGATTGCAGTGCAGTGAAGAAGAACAAATTAGTTTTATATTTCACCATGTGCATCTGACCAAGCACAGCTGAAAGCTGACAGGAACACTTAACACCCAAACCACGAAGCACATGAGAATGAAGTAGTTCAAACTGGACCCCCCATATCTTCTGCTACAGTGCTATTTCAACACTGAATATTTCAAACATTATCACAAAGGATAAACTTACTCCAGCTGTAACCGAACTCATCCTCCTTCTCCACATCCTCTGGGACTCTGCTAAAAGATGACTGTGCAGCATCACAGCTCATTCCTGAAAATGCTGAAGGAGGGGGCAGAGGCAAGTTACAAAGCGAAGTCTTTTCTGGCTCTAAATCGGACTGACTGAATGCCTGTGGAGAATAAGAAAAATGCAGTGGCTAAGCAGATGCAGACTCTGTGTAGGGCAAACTAGTATACAAAAATGTGGAAATGGCAATGGCTATGGCTTTGAAGTTTAAATACCAAGCAGCTGGAATTCTAAATGAGTAACACGGCACAGAAAGGCTGCAAGAGATCAAAGATAGAAACGAACACCAGGCAAGGTAAGAGATAACATCACTCCAAAATGTATTCGGAAGCAAACAGAACTCACAATAAAAGCCCAATTCAGTAAAGTTTTATGTGCCACTTCACATTTCAGAAAAAGTTTCTTACGAAGACTCAAGTGACTTTTTTTTTAATGCCGTATTTGTAAAAGACTTCTACTTCGTTTTATTTTTAAAAGCCACCGCATATAATTTCTTCCTATGATATGCTTTGGAAGCCAAATAGGAGGAAAGGGAAAGGACACAAAGAACTTGGTGCTTTCAAAAACACCTCCAGAAAAAAGAAAGTAACTGGCATATTAACTGAAAGGACAATTTGAAAACAAAATGAAACAGACGATAACTGAAGAAATCCACAGTAACTGGACTTTTTCAGTCTTATTTACTGGTTTCCTATAAACTGCACAGGGGAGATCAAATAAAGGAGGATACAGATTAAATCACAAAGGAGAAAAATACTTTTGATCTTGATGTATGTGGTCTACTCATATTCACAAAAAGCTAAACGTATAAACAGACGACTACTGCAATATAATGGTTAAATGCCCAAATCCACAATCTGGCAAGCCTCCATTCACGTTAGTTTCCCCGAGAAATATGGACTCTGATCAGGGATTTGGCTAAGTGTTTGTAATTGATATCATTTTGGCTTGCTCAGAGTAAACCTGTAGGCAAGAAACTCGTGTCTGAATATCATCATTCTGAAGCTTGTGCATGCCCAAGAGACTTTGATACTTAGCAGATCAGCTGTTGATATAAACAATAAAAATTTTAGATGAAAACCAAGAAATTTTTCCAACACTAGGATTTTCAGGTGTTGCCCTAGCTTCATAGTCCTGTTCTCATCATTTCAGCTTTCATTACCTCCATTAGCGAAAGTTTGAACACAGTATCTCAGATGGTGCCTCTGGGTGCCAAAAACACTGAGACAATTTCTTCATCAGAGGCAACAGTGAAATGGATAACAACATACACCTTGGAAGACTTCAATCTGCTTTAAATTGAAGGTATTGAAAAAACTAGGAAGTTACCAATTTAGTCATACTGAGATTTAAGGAAGGTCCCATCTCTCAGGGAAAATGAGTTACCTTCATTGTCTGTATACTTGAAAGATACAAAGAAAACACAAATGCCCTATTTCAGTTCCCTCATTCTGCTTCTCCTTGAAGTAGATTTTCTTTTCATTCAGTAACTTGTTCTAGGAGGTTAACGAAGAAGACATTAAATGTCAAAAGTGTGGGAAATTTTAATATGGCACCCAAGCCAATCATTTATATAAAAAATGCCATATAAATGCCATATGATTTTTTGTATCATTATACCAGTCACATTGATCTGTGCTTCAAATCTAAGACAATGCCATCCTGCTGAGATGATACCTTGCATCACTAAACTTCATGTAGGAATTATTTACAGTTTATGCAAATTACACTCTAAAACATGCTAGTAGTTACAGGGCAGGCATAAACCTCAACTGAAGCAGCAAAATTCTAGCAAAGACATTATTACCCATCAGAATCAGAGTAGGGTGGAAACACTACTTAGTAACATTCAAAGTGATTTTTCATAATCATAAATTCATGTATCCACCACGGA
Organism: Pygoscelis adeliae; assembly: GCF_000699105.1. Lineage (NCBI taxonomy): Eukaryota > Metazoa > Chordata > Aves > Sphenisciformes > Spheniscidae > Pygoscelis > Pygoscelis adeliae. Next base: position 3,244,716 of record NW_008825114.1, read on the forward strand.
GAAAAGTTGGTGACAGATTTCTACCTCAAGGAGGCGTGAAAGGGAGAGTAGTTCTAGAAACACTAATTTTTCAGAGTGCTTCCTAGAAAGCTACATAACATACTGAAAAAATGAGGAAATACAGTGTGAGAGCAGACCAGATCAGCAGACCTTACAGTAGTCTCTGTGTTCTAAAACCAAAATTAAAATATCACTTTAGTGGTAACTCTTGGTGAATGACAGTGTCAAAGAACTTTGCAAAATTACAGAAAACATGACCAAAAAAACCCACAAAAAATTGCTGTCAAGGACCTCTGCAAGATCTGTAAGGTGTGGATGTATGACTACATCCTGACAGATTAGCACTTATGAACCGCAGCCACCATAATCTGATTGACAAAAAAATGCTTCTTTCTCTACCTCTGTGCCCGCATACATAAATCTGAACATGCCTGATGTTTAAGGTAATGCTGAAATGAAAGTAAAAGCAAGGCTCTTTTGTGAGAAGGGTAAAGAGGGTGTTACAATGCCATTTGAGTGGAGGGGACTATGTCCTGCCTCCAGAACTCAGCCTGCCATGCAGGCACCGCCAGCAGCAGAAGCTGGCCTCCGCTGTTTACACACACATAAGACTTTTGCTCCCTGAATCGGGCCACACACAAAAAACCTAAAATGCTTTAACTCATGAAATACTTTCAGTGTGCCACAGCACAGTATTTCATTTAAAATGCAAAGCATCAGACAGTGCATGAACCCATTTGGCTACCAGGGTCACTCTGATCACAGCCAAGCAAACATTAAAAATGGCAGCAAGTTTGGAGCGGTATCACTTTCAACAAAGGAGGCACACGCGGAGGAAGAAGCAGTACTCTGGAAGGTATCACAGGCCATGTACAAACGTACAGCACACATACGGTAGGACCCAATCACTGGAATCAAGACAAACCTTGAATGGTGTGGGAGCAAAAGGGTTAGTTGGGGAACAACGGAAGGTAACCCTAATTGGATTCGATACCTCCTACAGTAACAGAAAACAGCAATCCACATGTTACAGCACCTTGGGCAACACGCAACATTATTCATGAATAACTAATTTTCAATTATGGATTCATTTTACTAACCACAGCAACTTTATTAACTCCATTTATAACTGGACAAAAGTATTTAAGGGGTTATTAAGGACCCTGATTCAGCAAAGTTTCTTACTGTACATGAACCTTAGTTCAGCAGAAGTGGACAGAGATGACAAGAGGCTATTCTTACCTCAATGTTAAAAAAGGAATTATGCAGAAACTGCAAAAACATTAGGTTTTCTCTAAAAATACGTGCAATTTTTTCCAGAAATACTTTTGAAAATATAGACAGTACAAGCCATCATTTATGTTATGCTTCTACTCCCTTTCCTCAGAACTGTAACAAACACAAAGACAGATTTCAAAAACACACATGCAATTATACACCACATATCATATCATAAATGTTTGTTGTACATTCGATACATTTGACAACATGGGAAAATAGATAAAGGGCACAATCACTCCCAAGATGTATAACCAGTTAGAAATTATTTTATTAAATCAGAAATGCATGCACATAAGAATTAAGCCTTTATTTATTACTGTGTTAGAGGTTAACTCTGTTCCCAATATGAATAACATGCAGTAAGCACTAACCACAAAAAACAGAATCTAACTTTTTTCATATTTCCAAAGATGTCAGCATCATCTTCATGGTGCATTAAAAGAACTTTCAAGAAGCAGGGGGAAAATATTTTCAGCATCATAAAATGAAAGCTGTCAATGTTTTTTTTCATGCAAAAAGAAAAAAGAGCTATCAAAGCTGGAAAGTCCTAACCACATAAAAAGAAAATGAAGTTCATAGCAGCAAAACACCTCATGCTGATGAGAGAGTTACACTCAGGCAGATATTTTAACATATACCACAGGGACTGATTTTGTAATTGAGAACCTACTCTTTGGCAGCTCTGATTAGATCAGATTTAGTGGTTATGATTAATGGAGCTGGCATTTTTTAACTTCTTCAAAACTTTTCTATGTGCATGCGTGTCTGTGTCTTTTTAATTCACTACACAGAATTTCCACTCTCATCAGCACAATATTTTACCCAAATTGGCATAAAAGAATTTAAATGCAGAGAGATACTAATGGCAAAGAAGCATATATATAATGTTTGGTGAGTCAAAAGCAGACAGTGTGTCATCATCCAACCTTGTTTGTGTTGAACTGAGAAGAATCAGCAAATGGGTTAGTGCTGCTGAAGACAGCTGGCCTACAGAAAAGACTGTTCTGCGGGAAAGGCAGGGAAGGGTTCTAAGAGGAAAACATAATAGAAACTAAGCAAAAACATTTTTAGATTAACCCTTTGTGACTCGTGAAACAAAACATATTTATGTAGCAGTTTGTGCTAACCAAGCAAGGTCAGCTTCCTGCACTTTGCTACAGACATGGAAAGGTAAGCAAAACTGTATTTGTCCCGCGTTTGTATCATCAGCTATGTTTAGCAGAGCGTAGAGGAAAAGCACCGATCCTCATACCTGTTCTACCCCACAAAGTGCATAAAGTGCAGAATTCAGCAGCATGAACAACAGAAAATTTACTTGCTGTGCTATTTGTACAATTTTGTCTAAGCATTTCAGCATTTGGGATACTCTTACACAGTTAATTATAAAATTGTGGATTTCTGGATTAGAATAAACACAAATCTTTGTAATAATGCAGTACGCTTAATTATATTTTGAAAACCACAGATTAATTCTCATAATTTGATTTACCTCTTGTGGTAACACACTCACTGTGTATTTCGCAAAAGAGAAGGTTTAGTAATATTAGGCATCTCTAAACAGACTTAATATCTAATAATAACTTTTACAGATCGCTTTGTGTGCATGCATTGATAATTTTCTGAATTTATAGTTTAATGAAACTAAATTCTCTGGTCTTCTTAAACAATGCAAGGTACTTTATTATTATTTAACACAAAAAGAGTTTTCATATTTAGACAAAATTAAAGGATGTAATTTGACCATTTATATTCCTTATGCAATTTTTGTACTGCACTCTATTTTGAGATCAGAACCTGTTTAATAAAGAGGGGACAGCTCTCATTTTGCATAGTATGCTGGAAATACTGTTCAACGTATACTTAACAGTAATTTCTACACTAGGTGTATCCATCTGGCAATTGCCTAAATGTCTTAAGGCTGTAAGTTTAACACTGCCGGAAAATAAGAAGCATAATAAGTGGAAAGGAATGTGAAAGGTTGCAGCATCAATTGATACATTTATATCACAGTAATTTAATTCAGATATATGTTGCTGTTTAAAAATTTTCTTAGAGCATTTTGTTTTTTTAAATGCTCCTGAAAATACAAAATGCATCCCTAAACGTTTATTCTCAAATATCATTTTGCAAAACAAAATGTAATGTAATTTGATAAGACAAGATATGTCTTGGTTCCACAGTATCTTCAGTAATGAGGAAGTAGAGCTGTGCATGAACAAGGTTTCTTCACTGCCGAGTCACTCAAAGTCA
>NW_008825114.1:3248293-3275429 GCF_000699105.1 Pygoscelis adeliae
TACAACAAGATTTTCTGTTTACACACGCAATTCATATTTGAGTCTGTCTTGAGAAGTTTGGGAAAACTAATTTGCCAGTGTAATGACCCTATTACACTTTAACAATTACATTTGTCATCTGCATAAGATTTTAAATCGTATCTTGATGAAATTTTAAGCAACTAAAATAAGCGTCACAGACATTTTGTATATAAACAGTGAAATCCTAATAAAAGAGAAAATAAGAGATCAGCCACCATAATTCAAAATCTTGCCTTTTGTATTTTGTCATGATGGCATAGCACCTAAAATACTACTGCTAGCTCAAGTTCTAATCCATGCAACAGCACTGTATTAATACGGACTGACTACCGTGATAAAATATGGAGCATTTGAGTTTGCCTGAACAGTTAGGTTTTAAACAGCGTGCCTGAAGCATATGTTCTTGCACAGCCTAGGACAAGAAAAGCAAATGCTAAAATAAAGGGTATTTTTCCTTTTACTGTTTTTTTTTGCAAAATAAAACGTAGAATAACAGGATTTATTTTACCTTCTTTGTTTTTTTTCTTTTTTTCAACTAATTTGTGTTCAGCATTTTATTAATGTGTCCAGGATGCTAAGGTACCAGAAACTAGCTAGCATTTCCTATAGCATAATGCTGAAATCCTACAAATTGTCTGGGACCACAACCGTGGTGATAGATTAATTCTTACTCAGAAATACCCAGAGCAGGAAACACAGATTTGATGGATAACTGCTTGCTAGCAAAACTATCAACTAGCCTTTCACAGCTCATTTGCATTATTTGGGCTATTCTGCAGTACACTTAGGACCTCTTCAACTACTACAGTAGCCTGAATGAAGAAAACAAAAGGGAAGAAACTGACTCATTAGCAACAAGTCATTTGAAACTACCTTGCTAAATACACAGCGGTATCGTATTAAATATAGCTACTGTGTGCAGGCAGCTAGCTATCTGGGTGACTGCACATAAATGAAGGCAGGAAATTCCCTTAGAAGATCTTACTTAGAAGAAGTACAGATGCAAGTTTCAAAAGATGAAGACAATAAATATAATGCCATTTACAAAGATCACAACACAAAGCATGTGTACAGTAAGAGCATTTGCAATGTTTCTGCTTACAGAGAAACAAGGGTTTGTTAATAAACAGTCAAGAAATAACCAACAAGCTTAATAATTGGAAACTAAAGAGAACAAAGAACTACAATTAAAAATAGCAAAGGAGCATTCTCTAAATAAAAGTAAGTTGTGAAAAAGTAATGGCATCATTCCCATCCCAAATTGGCCTAAACATTCAGCAGTGGCAATTTTGTTCACATCACAGCAAATGCAAAAGCCTTACTTTAGTATCTTGAATATGAATAACCAACATTCAACAGAGCTTTTTCATGCAACTTTACCTTAGATGACTGACGATAAAATGGGTTAGTAGTTTTCTGCCCACAGGGAGCAGAAGCTGAAGAAGGGCTATAAAGAGACTCTGGCTGGGGAACAAGAGTTATGAGACAACTAGTAAATAAACATGCAGCTTACACAGACTCTACAATGAGGAAGTTTAGTTTCTAGTGATGCAAGCAACACATATTAAAGCTCAGTAGCTTTTGTCTGCAATGTCCATGCAGCTTAGTGACGGAAAACTTCCATGTACTTCTAGGTCCTTTCATTAATGTCCAATGAATTTTTTAACAAGTGCTGTATTTCTGCATGCGCTCCTCAGACATGCTGTCAATCTCTAAGAGTTGGTTTTACTTAAGACTCCTACTCTGCCCCCCAACAAATTATCTTTCTTGAGGCTTTTCAAAATAGTTTGAGGACGGCGTGCTGGAGGGTAATTCCAAATCCAAATCGATTTCATTCTAAATGGAAATAATACTTAAATCAAATATTTGTTCCTAAAATAGCTGAGATGGAACTTTCAGGATTAAATATCCCATTCCCAAACACCAACACCTTGAACATTTGTTTCATCTATTACTATGTATTACATCTCTTTTCATATTCTTTATGCTTACCCTTGGTCTGCTTATAATGCTCTGTACCATAAAGACTACAGGATTGCCTGCCTTCCGTATGGCTTCCACAGCTTGTTCGTGGCTGGCATCTCTGAGGTCAATTCCATCCACCTGTAATTGGAAGGCCTCATCTTAACATGGCAAGAAGCTACAAGAATCATAAGTAAGCTTTGGGTTTTGGTTAGGGAACTTTTACTAAAACCTAAGCCCAAACCTCTGTTACTGGTGGAAAGGTTTCTACTGACTTGGTCTGAGGTCCCTCACACACAGGTTTGAGATTTCCAAGAGCACTGAAAGAACATCAAATAAACATTCTCTCATGGTTTTGAAAACAACATTATTTGTTCAGGCTCCATATGTTTTCCCACAGGCAATGTAATAGAAGAGATATGATAATAAGAAGAGATAAGGTAATCTGAAGAGAGTGGTAGCATTTGCCAAATACCGCTTCCGTAAATCCTATCTCGGAATAACCTACCTCCCAGGACTTTATGACATTTACAAACTGAAACTTGTTAGGTGCTGGAGGGTCTTTCATTATGGGGTATTATGTCAGTACAGTGTACTTTTTTTTCCTTTTTTTTTTTTTTTTTTTAAAGCAAGATAAGACCAATTTTAGCTACTACACACTTTCCCCAGAAGTTAAATTTTCACGTCAGAGCTGAAAAGCTTTCTCTCTTCTAGAAGAAAGCATTTACAAAGGATGGCTAAGGACAAATTTTTGCCTGGTTGCTTTTCTTCATGCCTTCGTATGTATTGGTGTGTAAAATGGTTTGTCTTGCGATCCAAGTAAGAACCATGTTATGGTGAGGTTAGCATCAGTAAAGCATTCTCACAATGACCACAATAAAAGCTAGAAGCTAACACAGAAAGGTTATTTGTTAGTGGCAATTCTTGCACACGAAGTTATATAATGAGGATTACCCCTACCTTTTTAACTGTCTAACTCTACCCTAAGCTTAACCATCCAATGTAAATATAGAATGAAAACAATCTGAGAAAGAAAATTCTATACCTATGAGGAACTGAACAATAACACTAAGGCTCTGCGACTCCCCGTGTCTGAAATACTGTATGCACTAGTAGAGAGAAAAGCCTACATATGCCACAACTTGAGAAACTGAAATAATCCATTCAGAAACAATCACATTAACACAACAATAATTACTTAATTTCACTCACCCACTTCAACTTCTGCAAGCGTCATTGTCAGAGACAATTGCTGCATTCATAAAAATACAGGTATTCAGATATAATGAATGTTTTTTAACTTTCTGGCCATCAAGCAAAATTACACCTCCCAACTTGTTATACACTGGAAACTCTTCCATCCTGTTGTAGAAAGTGCTACCTATACTAAGGTTAATTCAAGATCCTTTATTTCCCTCTTGCAGCAGATGGTAAACTGCAGTTTAAGTATCACCATGTAAAGCAAGCCCAGTCTGATCCAGGGGAAGCATCACCATCACCCTGCCTATTACATTCTTACTGATGGACAGTCAGCTAAGGACATCCAGCAGGGTGAAGAGGAGTGCAGTTCCTAATGGCCTGACACTGGAGACAGGGTAATGTCTGACTTACTGATCATCATCACAAGAAAGACACATTCCTTTCAGAATGTTCATTCTTCAATATCTTTAAGTGAGAAAGCAGAAGTGGCTGCGTGAGCACAGGATTGGCTAAGCAGAAGAGAAATCTAGATAAATTCTTCCCTGTAACACCACTGGCTACCCTATGGGGCAGGCATGGGCACAATGCTCTTAACTTCCTTTGTATCAAATAGAGCTTTCTTCACGTCATCAGGAAAAAAAATGTGTCTCCCTTAATTCCTACCCAAGATGCACAAGAATGATGTGATCTGGTTAAGATTTAAGAGGGAAATAAGCTTGGCATTTATTTGCATGATTTGTTATTCACTGGCCATTTTTGTGGCTATCCAATATGCAAAGGTAAAACCTTTTAGCTTCTCCAAACTTAAGCTTTTTCCTACACATGCTGGCTTTAAAACAGGCAGGTAGAACTACTGGCTTTGTAGACCCCTGCTCACACAGTCAGTCATCAATGCTTTAGGTTGTATATTCAACTTAAAGCTGTCTACACACAAACATCAGCAGATGGTACTACACTCTGCATGGCTCAAGTGGTGCCAGCTGGAGCAGTTACACAGCTGTCAGCCCAGGACCACACATCCACCCCAGCAGCTCCTGAGATGCTGGGGGTGTTGCAAGCAAAAGGCACTCGGCTAGTACCTCCACAATCCGATCTCCAGTTTTTAGCGTTCCATTTTTGCCAGCTGGGCTGTCTTCCAGGATGTGCTTGATAAAGATCCCTCTCATCACTTCTCCATTACTCAGGCGGCTCCCCATTCCTCGTCCTCCAACAATGCTGATCCCCAGTGACTTACTAGGCTCTCTCCAGAGTTCAACCCTGTTATGACAAAACAAGGACCAAAGTAAATAAAAATCTGTTGTGATTATGACAGTGCTGCACACTGAAGACACCTGGATTTGCACAATGGTTTAAAAACATTCAGAAATAACTCCCCCTTGGAAAGTTTTGTCTTTCAGTGGGAGTTATCTACTGAATTGTTCAGAAGGTCTGTAATTATGTCTACTGTTGTTCACTTTATTTTGGATTCTAATCAAAACTTTGAATCCTTCTCTTCATCTCTTCTTACTGACTCCCAGAGAGTCAGTCTACACAGATAAATTACTAAAGCAACCAAGAAACTACTAGATTGCAGGGATTTAGCCCAATGGCAATAAAAATCAACAGTGAATTACTCCAGCAATGCACAATATACGTAAGCGCAGCAATTCTGTAGTTTTCTTATTTCTCTTAAAATATATTACCAGTTTCAAAATTTTTGAATTTCAGATGAGATTTTATACTGTGCAACTAGATCTGCACTTACTTTCTGGGCTGGTTCCAGTTACTGAAGGCTGCATTTTGAAGTTCACTTTCTTCTCCCTCCCCCTCTTCACGTTCTGGAAGCTCTGGGAGTTCCCTGCTGATGAACAGGAACATGCAATTCATTATTAAAGAACCCACATAATCCCTGGATTTCACTGCAAAATGTCATGTATTGTATCACCCTGCCAGCATTAGAATTTGTACACAGGATTCGTGTAAGGAACTTCTTTTTCAGATGTCTGTTAGAATACATATTGTGTTTGGGGATTCCCTGTCCACCTGTCTCCACAATTAAGTTGCTATCAACCAACAACGACAGAATAAAAGACTCTGCATTTTGGAACTAGAACCAAATCAAACCTGAAGGTAATTACTTATTGTTTCCAAAATGGAAGAAATTACAACAGCAGCATTGAAAAAGTTATTGCTTTTGGAGATTAATTTCAAGAAAACAAACATTATTTGTCACTTTGAATATTTTGGCCTGTAACTGTAATGAATTTTTGAAACTCAGAGAAAAGGACAGCATAGTTCATTCTTTCCAGTATACATTCTGGAAAGACCACCAATGCCAAATTCTCATGTTGGAAGCACTATTTGTGGCGATACATAAATTAAATTGCATGGTATTTAAGGGTAGTTTAGGATGAGGCAGTATTTAATCTCCTTTTTGGGTAGATCAAACACCTATAAAACAGGCTTGTAAAAATGTCGGAAAAACTTGCCAGCCAAAGCAAAAATTGTACTCTGAACAGCTTTTTAGTGTCATGGCTGCTGGTCTGAAGAAAATCATCCATCTTTCAGCTCTTCTAAAATAAAAGTTATCTTCCTGAACTGTGCCAAATATATGAAAAGAGTTACATCAGAGAGCCCCACGGGAGAAAACAGTAAGTCTTTTGACTCACCTGACAGTATGTGAAGGAAAAAGTTCAAGTGGCACAGCTCCCTCTGTCTGTTGTCCCAAACTGGCCCTGTACTCGTCTAAATTTTCTGCTGGCACATATGTAATACTGCAACAAAATGGGACATGATTAAAGTAGCATGAGGACTGCTGGTCCTACCTTTGGTGGGTGTGAGGAAGGGATGTGAGGAAGCCACTCAAGACTACTTCATATAGTCATCGACTTCAAAGCCACAATGCTGGTATGTTGGGAATAAGGAGTTATATGAACCCTTTGTGACTTTGCAACAAATATGCATTTATGGTCAAATTAGGTAGTTGAACAGCACATAATTTTCTGAGGGCTCGCCACTCCATTTTAAGTAATGGTGCTTGAACAGTGACAAGAGTGTAACAGACAATCCAGCTTCAGTCAAAACAGAGACTCCTCGTGCAAAGACAAACACTGAAGGATCTGTGAGGTGTGAAGCACCATTACCGTCCTAAATGCTGGCTGAAAATGGTTCTGGAAGTTGGCTTGCAGGAGGTTTTGTGCTTTCCTGGGCGGTTTTGTATCTATTTTAGGTTTCTATGCTTTTGGTGAAAAATACTGCATGGGTTTGTACATACAAACGTGTTACAGCACACCACCTATGCCACAAGGAGCAATCCCCTGCTCAACTCCTTCCTCCAGCCCTTTATGCACTTCCAGCCAGCTTGGGACAGTCAGACAGTCATGTTTCACCAGCCAAATGACATGCAGACTCCTGAAGCCCTGGTGTGACCTGATCATGTTTGAATGCCAGAAACAGAAATGGCCCAATAGACTGGGGAGGGGGAAACAAAGAGAAGGATTAAGGCATGAAGAACATTTATTAAAAAACTTCCCTCTACAGGCAAAAGGAAACCATGATCTAAACAGGGCTACTTAGATGGCTCTCCTTTAACGATGCTTTGCCTTCTTAAAAACCTTTAGTTGTTCAATAAGCAGCTTAGCTATCAGATCCAAGTCTGCCAAGAAGGCTGATGGAAAAAGAACACAAAAAAAATGGCTGTCCTCCCATCCATCACATGGTTAAAAGAAATATGAACATATTTCCCCACAGAACAGATGCGGGGGCGGGGAGCGGGGGGGGGGGGGCGGGGAAATCTTGACCACTTCACAAGGACGTGTAAGCTGCTGAGGAGTGTCTCCTTCAGCTCCAAGTCTCTCACTTACTTGGAGCCCTCTCCTGTCTGTCACTCCCTGATTGGAGTCCTCTTCTGTCTGTCACTCCCTGACTGCCACTGATTACCCCTCTTCATTGGTTTTCTGCTGAATACAGCAAACAGCAGAAGGCAGAGCAAATAACTTTCATATGACCAATGCGGTCTGTCCAAAACACTCTACCCAAATTATCGTAAGAAGCATCTTTATTTGTCATCTTCGTCTGTGCCCAAGCATGTTCCCTACCTCCTCTCACATCTACCATATCTAGAAAAGTGCAGAAGATGGTCATTAAGGAGATGCCTAGGGTGCTGAACAGGAGGAACTCTCCAGTTCTTTTAACGGAAATTTCTAAATCATCCATATTATCACCAGCTTCTTTTCTCTTCCTTAAATCTCCTCCCTCTTCTGCTTTGGCCTTTTTTCAAACACACAAGTGTTACATGCTTGACACAAAGTGTTTTCATTCTGAAGTGCTGGGGAGTTAACATATACTAGGGAACAAACATTCAGCAGAGGGTCACTGACTCAGTTATCTGTCTTTCCTGAGGGCGTTGCAGCACTGGGAAACTTGCAAGACATGCAGCAGTTATTCTGCAAAGCCCTAGCAGTGAAACGGAGAGAAGCAAGAGGGAAAAGAGTTTTTGAAAATAATCACTACTACTCCTCAGCGATCTCCAACTCCAAATGCATTGAACTATAGCAAAGTGCTAGTATTATGGTCACAAAACTGTCACAGGGCAAATGATGCTGCAGAAGCACCACCTAGTAAGCCCATAAGAATATCTTTCCCCTACAAAAGCTACAAGATGTGCAAGCTGCATTTCAATGAACGAAAGTGTATCATTCATCCAGTTACATTCATTAGTTTCATCCCAATCAAATTCATCAATTTTCACCCTATAAAAATAAGTAGGAAATAATGCATTTTCCCTTGAAAGACAGCTGCAGTAAAGAAACCAGAATTGCAAGCAACATTTCTGCTGGCTAGAAGGCTTGGACAATCTCCTTTATGCTAAACTGCAGCTGTAAGCTATTGTTCAAAGTATCAAAAGCAGAATGGCAGCCTCCTAAAAAGAAAACAGATATGCCCAGATTCAGCCTGGATGTAGGCAGTAGAGTGTGATCACTGATAGTAAAGTGTCCAACATCTTTCAACTCTTGTCCTTTTGTGCAAAGAGCACATGGCAAGCAATTTTGCAGGGTCCCAAGGTCCAAGGGTCGTAGTAGTCCTTACCTCATACTTCTGTGCAACATCAGTGTTAGAGATCAGCTAAGGGGGAGGCAAACCATATGCACTCCAACTTCTGGGATGCTCTGTTGTTTTTCATTACATGAATGAATAACTGACATTGTGCTGGGACATTCAAAAGGTATGGCTCAAAGGATGCTCTCAAACAGCCTTATATGCTACTTACAAACATCTCCCAAAAGCTCTCTTAGGTAGGTAAGCTTCCCTTTCTGTGTACAGCACAGGAGCTGAGAAGAAAAGAGGTTCACTCCACCGTTTTTAAAAATGCATCTAAAATTGAGCAACTGAATTACCTAATTGACTTCCACAGATGGAGTCAAATGTAGATAGTATCACTGGGAGCTGTTACTGGGAGCTCTTTGGAAAATTACATTATTTCCATTCTAGTGCTTAACTGCAGTTCCAATTGCCTAATTTTAAGTACTCAAAGGAACATTCAATATGTTTTTAACTGTTCATTATTATCTACAACTAAACTTCAATAATGCTTCAGCTACTTCATAAATATAAACCAGAACACTTACTTGCATTTTGCAAAAAATAGCACAGAAAACTAAATTACATGGATCAAATGCATGAAAAATTACATTCTGTGTAGGAGTTCACCTTTGTTTCTTGCTCATGATTTCCAAAGTTCAGTTAACTGCAAAGGTTTCCCTAGTTGCTCTTATTAGCTAAGCTGTATTACTGAAGTGACCATCCTCCTTCCCTCTCTTTGCATGTTATAACTCAAATGAAAAGTTATACAAAAAAAACTAGCTCTGCTGAAAATTAGAGTTTTAGGAAATATGTATACCAGAAAGCTGTCTTTGTGAAGCGGCTGTCTGTCCTGTTCCTGCCTTCTGTGACACACAGCAAGGTCAGATTGTACTAAAGACCTTGCATTTACAGCTGCCAAGAATTTTTTCTGTTTAGTACTTCATGGGCAGACACCCCACAGTTTTCAAATCCATCACTTGCCGCATCGCTACTGTAGCTCACTTCTTGGAGGTCACAGTGAGGTCTGAAGACATCCAGCATCATCCTGAACAGCTCAAGGTGTGACAGGGGTGATGAGGGGCCCAGAACAAGAAGGGTCTTGGGCTCCTCTGGTCAACTCTGTTGACCCTTGTGCTGTAAAGTGGAAATAAAAATCCACCCAGGCACCTGAATGGTTCATCTGCAAAAGGGACTGATAATTGCCTTAATACGGTCAAAGGGAAGAGAGTAAGAGAAACAATTGCCAGGAAATAGGGATGAAGACACAGAAAACAGGAAACAAGTAAATGACTGCTCTACTATTGTGTTGCATTTCTTATCTGCAAAAGAAGTTAAAGTTCAGTAATTTCAAGGGAAAGTATATGCAGGGTTTAATAATTTCCTCTCTTTCATTGCTGTACAGCTTGAAGGAGAAAGCGTTCTCATTTCCTTTCTTGAGAGCAACAACCACCCTCCTCCCCCCAGAGTTATGCGCTAGCAATGAAAGCAGTGACAATGGAAATACCAAAGGGTGTACATATGAAAATATCTTGTAAACACAACACTGCATGCAGTACAGAGGAACATTTATCACATGCTTGACTGAACAGCCACAAAAAACCTTGAAACACCAACAAACCAAATAACAAAGTATGGAAAATGTTCAGGACAAATTACTGTCATTAACACTTACGGTCTAATTTGAACCTTTTTATACATGAAGTAAGTAAAATGTAAGTGCCACAAAAAATATGACACTGAGATTAATCCAGATATCAGTACATCGTATTCATGCCATTTCTAGCCGTGAACCCTGTACACACACACACACACACACACGTGCTCTGAGCACTTCTGGGGTGGCTGTCATAGATGAAATTTTAAAAAATTAGCAAGACTTTTTTAGAACGCAGGTGTTTTCATTCCAGTCTTAGGAAGTATGCTCCAATCTTCAAGTTTAAAACCATATATATATGCATATATATACATACACACACACACTCTCTCTCTCACCTTTTTAAAAAAAAATATATATATACACACATCCACATGTGCAGCCACATGTGCATGCACACACACACACAAAGAGAGAGAGAATATGTACCTATATCTGGATATATCCCTGAAATTACTATGGATGTCATAAAAGCATGGAATGATTTTACAGACAAGTTGCAACACAGAGCCATAATGAGTTTCTGAATCGCCAATACTCACACATAAAAGAGGGCCTGATCATCAGCAGGTGCTGGAGAAGATCTAGAATGTGAAGCATACGATGCAGCATCTTTTTACAATGGTGTTAACAAATGTCAATGTCTCATGCTGAATGCGAGAGGCATACTTATGTAGTCAAAAGTGTGAGCTGCTTTTCGTTTTTTTTTCTTTTTCCTTTTTTTTTCCCCGTTCCACCTCCGCTTCATCTACACCTCCCCCAGAAAGCATCTGCTCTTTATTATTGTCTATAGCAGTGATTATTAACAAGCATGGAAAATGGAATTGCAATCTATGTTTTATTTCTTGATCAGTAATTCATCCCCACACTTTAGGCAGGTGAATTTTGATACAGCTCTGTAATTATCTGACAGATGTTACAAGCAGCTGCAGCTGAGCACAAAACCCTGGCTATTATTACAGAAACATAAGAGCTGCTGGCAAGGTGGAGTGAGAAGTGAAACAGAATGCACTCTGGTAAGGCCACACATCTGGTTTTCCACACACAAAGGGGAAAAAAATTAAATACCTAAGTCTGAAACTCAGATTGCTGGTTCTTGAACTATTCAAAATCAAATTTCCTTTAATAAAATAAAACAAAACCTTTATGTGGCAAGTAAGAACAGCTTTATGTTTTCTCAGCAAATAATGTTTGCCACTGAAACACAGCTTTGAAATTAAAATAATTCTGCTTAATCTTTTTTTGGGGGCCCCCTGCTACTCAAAAAAAAGTTTAGTCTAGAAGTTAAGGTGCCAACTTTGCAGCCCTGTATGGATAAAGAGGATGGTATCAAGATGGCCACACCTGAGCACTTGTGCACCCTTGTTTCCTGAGGAAGACACCACAGAGATTCAGCTTGCTTATTTGAAATGTTGGCCCTTAAATTGCAAATCCTGCATCGTGGTGCACCACATTAGCTCTGAAATGACATCTATATAGCTGTGTATCCCTCTCAGCAAACAGGAAGAACTATCATGAGATAATGCTCCATATCTCCAAATTTCTGATTTGGGACATTACCCACATGGTTGTATCGTAATATTTTTCTGGGATCCTGTATTGCTCCTGAAAGTACAAATTGCAGAGAAGTTTAATTACGCTGAACAGTTTTGTATCGAAACTATGTAGGCCCAAAAATATTGTCCTTATTCTTGCAAGACTCCTTTAGAAGCTACCAAAGGATCTAGTCTTTCATTTTTTTGAAGTGCAGACGCCAGCTTCACTTTAAACCCTTATCATGGGTATGCACATAAATACAAGTACATAAATATAAAATGAAAGACAAAAATCTTAAGTAAGAATATGAATAGCAATTGCCCCTTTTCTGTGAGATCTTTCAGAAAGGGGATGCACTTCCCTCTGGAAAATCTGAATATTCACGTCTTAAGACAAGACTTTGGTATTTCTGACACATCTGCAAAAGACTAAGACTACAAAACAAAACCTATAGTCACATAGTGTAAAATGCAGCAGCTATAAAAGGATAAGCACAAATCATGAACACATCTGTGTTTGATCATGTAACTATGGCACTAATAAAAGACTCCTCACAGAAGAATGGTGCTGTAGCATTTGTGTATCTGAGCAGACATACACACACAGGCATGCGCATATACCAACTGATTTCAGTCGTGGCAGTCGAAATTATAATACTGTTTGAAAGCCTACAATAATAATCAATGTCACATTTTATCAACACTGACTCGCTCATATTCATGACAGTATTGACAATAATGTAATTCATTATATGAGCATATCCCATTATTTAAACAAGCTTACATTAAATCATAATCCTAAATGCATGACAGCTATGGGGCAGACAATTAAACCTACCACCCACAGTGAAGATAATTTACCTACCTGTTCCCAAAATGCCAGGTGTCTTCAAAGCTAGAATACTTCTGGGGAAGAATGGAATGCCCTGCAGTCCGTTTTGAACTGACAGAAACCACACAGTTACCTGCAACTACACTGGGACTGAACTGATCCCTTTGAAGGCCATCCTCTTAAATAAGTAGGAGCTTCTATTACCAACAGCTCCATTAATCCCATTTGCAGATCTGACCAAATCCATGTTACCATGGGTTTGAGAAAAACAGCTACTAGATTTTTGGAGCTGTAAACCCAGCACTGGTGTGTCTAGAGCACTGTCCACAAGCTTAGGAACAACCTCATTTCTAGATGGTGCATGTGGGCAAAGTTAACTCCACAACCACAACAGCTGGAAAGAATTGTACTTTGAAGGGAAAGGTAAAATTCTGTAAATTGAGTGAACTTGAGAAGAAGCAGCTTTCTCATCAAGCAAGCAGATATTTCAAACTTGTATTAATTACTGCAAGTTTAAATTAGTACTCCCAAGAGCGGGTATTTATGCACTAGAGTAACAGCTCCTTTGTACATACTAATAAAAACTTGGAAGTGACTTCACAAAACAAACTGTTTCTGCTGTTTGTCGCAGATGTACTGAAAATGTTTTAAGTGTTACTTTTCTGCATTAACATCAGCTGTCATACTTTCGGTCTGGCAGTCAAAACCAAAATCCATTACAAAGATCTCCATCAAACGAAATCATTTGTGCAATGGCCAGGACAGTCCACCTTTGAGAAAGACAAAACACCTTGAGGAAATCCTTACTTTCTTTGGAAGAGTCATACTATCAATGCAAAACTCTGACTAATCCCACTCCTTCAATATAACCAGGCAGGGCAGTAATGATGATGATTACTAATGACAGCAGTAACTTTTCTAAGAACATCCAAAGCCTCACACACAAGTGATTCTATCTTTCAAACACATGAAGCTGTAATCTGAAGGTTAATTATCCATCTGAAGCTGTAACTTAAAGGTAAATTCATATTGTAAAAACAAACAAAATTTTCATTTAGAATACTTGCATAAATAACCAAATTTTGATTATTAGCCTCTTCCTACCACAATTCATCATCTAGCTTTACCTACTTTATATCTGGTCCAATGAGCGAATGCCTCCTTAGCATAGCCCGGGCTTGTGCATTGGTTAAGTTAGTGGTTGACTCTTCATTAATGGACAGGATGCAGTCCCCCACACTAATCCGTCCATCACGACTTATTGAGCCTCCATGGATGACGCTGCGGACTATCATTCCTGAGCCATCTTTATTGGAACTTACTGTCATCCCTACAGTGAAAAACGCATGAAACAGTTAATAACATGTTTGAGCCCCAGCTCTGAGTGCCAAGAAAAAGAAATGTAACCTGGGGCAGGGAAGGTAAAAGCCAGCCAGCCTACCTGCCAATGTCAGCAAGCCTATAAACACTGCTCTTATTCTCCCTTGCATTTCCTTCTTTCCAACAGGAAACAGCAGTTACAAATCACAATCACAGTATCTTTACTTTACCTTGTGTCATTACACATACCAGGCTGGATATAAAAAAACTGAGACAGTGGAAAATTTAAGCAGAAAATAAACAAAAAAGGTAATGAAATTGTTTCTAAAACAGTCAAATTTACCAGTCTTCTGGATGGTTCACTGAGTTTATACACCACATTTCAGTTTAGTTTATAACAGTTCTCTTTGGAAAGAGGGTGAAATGATTAAACGGTTAATTGGGAGCATAGGGCCAATAAAACCACACACTTATTTTCAACAGAAAGCCTGAATCAGATCCCACTGAGATAGTGGCTGCCTTCCTGCTCTCCTATGTGGGCCACTGCTTAGGGCCAAAAGAGCATCCTGACTTCTGTGACAGCCTGTGCACTACTGATGGATACAGTCCGGTACTTGAGTTACACCACGATCCCACCTGTGGCACAGCAGGACACTACTTCTCAATGTTTATACACACCATTTAACTCCACTTTCTTTTCACTAATGGGAAATGAGAGAGAGAGACTCTTCCCCTCCTCCCCATGGGGACTTACTTGTGGTGCTCGGCTTGACATGTCTTTGTGACTGTTCTTACATGCATGAGTTGTCACTGTTATTTTCAGGGCAGTTCGTGCTCCTCAAATCAACCCTGATGACAGTTCCAGGAAAAACTGTTCTTCACTAAGGCAATGGAAAAGTAGCTGAACGGCCAGCACCCTGGAAGTCCACTGGGTGGACTTAAGCAGAAAAGTCCACTGGGTGGACTTCCACTATCTTAATAGTGCCAAACTCATTTTTATTCTCTTCTGTGCACTAACATGGAAGCTTTCCTTCACTAAGAAGATGAAGCCACTGAAGTAAGAGCGCCTTATAGAGGAGTATCTATTGGAGAAGGAGGCAGTGACTACCTCACTGTGTGTTATCCTAGTTTTGCACGTAAACATCAGGCTAGCACGCACTGGTAGTGCAGCTGTGTGTCTGCAAGCCCTTACCTTATTGTCCAGACTGTGAGTGGAAGGAACATAGCTACCCAGAGCAAAACCTCCAAGGATACTGACTATGAAAAAATTCTAACCCTTTATATACAAACATGGCTACAGAAGACAGAGACTGAACACTTTACTCTGTGACCTTAGACCTTGGGAGACAAACTGGCTGAACAGAGTTTAGAAGGCAGCTGTAAGCCCCAGTCTACCCAGACTCAGCCAACCATACAAACATCTGCCTATATATCTGTCTCAGAGAAAAAAAATAAAATACTGTAACCATTTAAAGAACAACATTAATCCAGATATTCATTTGTGCTTCTTCCAGGACTCCTCCCAGAAAATAAAAATCTCTTAATAGTGTTGGCTCCTCACACCCACTTGTAGTTGAGATCAACATAGCTGTCTAAAGTATGAGAAGGTGGCCCTGACTAGCAAGGAACTGCCCAATAAGCTTCTTAGACACAGGAATACATCTACCTGTCTACTTTGGTATGTGGAAGTCAAGGTTTATCTTGGAAAAACTGTAAAACCCATCTTGATGATGGCACTTTATATTAAACTGATGAAAGAATATGGTGTTACCGTTGACTGGAGATTTATATTTATGATTTGCCACGTAACGATGTCAGCTGTGGTCAGGCGTAATTTAAACATGGGTGTATCAGACTTGTGATACAGACACACAATGCCACTTATTTATTGCCCTGCTATTAGAAAAAGTAGAGGTAAACTGCCTGTCACCTACCCCTCAGATTAGTAATGTTACAATGTTGAGCACATCACAGGTGGCATTTACAGATGCCATCCTAGGGTGGACGCCCCAGCGTTTACACTCCCATACTCCTTCCAACAACCACCTCTTGACAGATCTGCTCACACGGGTTACTCAGTCAGATGTGAACGTAAACACAACTCTGCAACAGAGTGGTCTCCACCAGAATACAAGCAGTGTGCACAGAAAAGCAAACTGCCACGGAAACAGACAAAATGTAGTTTGAAATTCTGAACCTAACTTTGCTGCTTGGTTAAGCCAGTAGCCAGCAACAGTATTACCAAGGCTAGTGTAATAGCACTTTAGAAAAACATCACCCCGGTTTCTATGCTGACATCTTCATTACAACAGATCTGCAAGGCTGATGTCACACTTTGGAAAGATACAGTTTCAGGTTAAAAATGCAAATGCCACTGTCAAGTTTCCAAATGAATTACACAGGACAATGGCATTTCAGCTCTTCTTGCATGTGGGCGCTCCGTCCTCTTACCTTTTAAAAATCACAAGCAAAAGGTTAGAGCTCCAGCTGTGGCTGGATTTGAGGAGCTGTTGCAAGTTATGGGTGACACCATTTAAAAGGAAAAAACAAGTGCCAGTTCTCAACTGAAATAATTGATGCAGCTGCAGCTTTCAACATTGCTCACAGCTCTTGATTTAGCTCCTTCTGTAAAAATGAAAGTTAAAAGCAGTGCAGTCATGCGTATAAATTGGTCACTGTGCCCAGGCAGCTTCCCAGGCCAGAGCACACACAGACTGGAAGGAAAAGACTACAGTTAAAAGCCAGGAGAAAGCAATATTCACATTCATACTATGTATACATGAGAGGCCAGTCTTACTTTTCATGCATGTGATGTCTGCCAATGTGCACCCTGCTCCAAGTTTGTATTTCTATGCTCTATTACGCTTGACATGAAATTTGCTTTGTATGTTCACTACACTTAAAATGCTTATAGACATACACGAAAAACACTGCTCCACTGAGCTAAGGTTTTATTGCAAACAAAACTTTTTTAACAAAATCCAAATGCCTGGAACTGCACTGTAACTTGCACCTGATACAGCCCGGCAATGAGGCCAGTAAAGGCAGTAGTTACCCAAGCACCTCACACCAATTAAAGTCAAAACTTACATCCACATCAGCCTTGCCTACAGCTTTATATTTTGGTGAGGCTGATTTTAAACCAGATCAGTTCCCAATCCAGTTTGGAGGCTGGCTGTATCATGAAGGAGAAGGCGGTATCAGGCAGACTGAGCATCCAGCCATCAGAGGGCAGTGTACTCCAGGCAGAAGCACCCACTGAATCACAGCATCCCAGCGCCCCACCCACCTCTGCGCAGCAAGGGAGTTCTGAGCGGTGGCTGTTTATGAGCAAGGGGCCCATGGGCTGCTTTCAAGGTGCTTTCTGTGGACAGCCCATCTTAAAGTATTCGTGGAGTCACTGCAAACAGCCAGTGCCCACACAGACTCCCGCCCTACCAACACCAGAGAGTCTTCAAGGACGTGCCGTTGGCCAGAAGAAACAGCACGAAGAACCTAAACCAAAGCAAATGAACACACCAGCCACAAACAGGAGGGGAGCACCCGCTGCCTCCCACCACAAAGTCTCCCCCATCCCGGATCTGGGAACTGGCCTGGGAGGATGCTACCCCTGTGCTCCCCCTCATACTGCCCAGGGCTGCACCAAAGACCAGGAGAGGACACAGAAAAACGTTTCCATCTGTTGTGCCTGTTTGCTTCAAAATGTGCCTCTAGCCAGTATGCTCAGGAAGTTGCACATTGCAGATATTTAAAACCCTGAAATTCTCTACAAAATGATAATATCATTGAGATACTATCAGAGAGGTGGTGGATGCCCCATCCCTGGCAACATTCAAGGGCAGGTTGGACGGGGCTCTGAGCAACCTGATCTAGTTGAAGATGTGCCTGCCCACGGCAGGGGGGTTGGACTAGATGACCTTTAGAGGTCCCTTCCAAGCCAAACTATTCTATGACTCTGTGATTGAGCTAAAAACATTACCTATTAAATGTATCTTAAGCACTTTTAAGATACAAGCACTTAAGATACAAGTACAAATATGTAGCAAGGAAATGAACAGCTTGTTTAGACCCTTTTGACCATCCTCAGAAAGCAAGATCATTTTGTGTTTACATACATTTGAAAGTCTAGTCTGCATCTCTTTGACGAAAGTGTTCTTCTACAGCATTCCTCGGCTATATCTCATTTTTCCACTACATTATATAAATGTATAGACATCAAAAACCAATGTATTAAAATTGTTAACATTTAGGAATGACTGAACTCCTGTACGGGGAAAAAAAAATTCTGAGTGAGACTGGACACTTTACTTTTTTGTTCAGCGTGACAGCAAATGGATCCACTGCCATCACAGCCAAACAGGGCAAGAGCAGCAAAGAATGAATATCCTGTCATGCTTTCCCCACTAAAAGGAAAATATTTAGTCTTTACTAATAAAACAGGAAAGATATGAGAAAAACAGACAGCCATGTTCCTGAGCAGGTTACAAAAAACATTAGCTACCTTACCTAGACTTGAATTGCCTTTTGCAATAGTGATAGTCTTCTCATAAATGTTTTTGACTGAATTTGGGGTTGTGGAACTTCCCTCCAAAGATACTGGGCATCTCTTTTCCGTTAAAAGCACTTGATCCTAACACAAGGGAAAATAACATCAGTTCAGAATACCGAGATAAAAATATGATTGGACATACTGACCTCAACTCTTCTTACCTTACACAAAAGCTAGGTACATAATTAATACAGATTCCTCATACTGACATTGGAAAAGTCAGTCCATCAAAGATTAAACCAACATACATGAGGTTTCTGTTTACATTCAGGTAATATAGAAAATCTACCATAAAGTATGCTTTTAATTTATGGACATCAGTTACACTCTTAATAGTGGGATGAATTCAAGGGCTCTCAGACTCGTTCACCGCAGATGTCTGACAATCTGCCAGTGCTAAAGTAACAAATCTTGTAAGAAATTGCAGCTCTTTTAAGAATTTCTTAACAAATCACTGAACGGAAGAAAAAAGAAACACATGTCACAGTGACTGTCATATAAAGGAATATTATGTTTGCACACTGTGGCATCGCAGGACAGTTTGTGAGCTCAACTCTGGAGGCTTGCGCGAACATGAGAATGCAAGTCTTTCATACCACTCCCCCTTGGCTTCCCAGGCCTGGATTCCAGCTATGCACCTCCTCCTTGTGCCCATGTCTCTGCAGAGGTTAAGAGGGCATAAGAAAAGCCCCCTGGCCTGCTCAACAGGTACACTGTGGTCCAGCAGTGTCTACTGCTGTGAGGTACGAGCAGACTTTTATATACCCCTGTATCGCCAGTCTCTGGGAGATGACTATCTATCTTGACGCCATAAATTATCTCCTCTTTTGGACAGGTCTAAATCTGTAGGTTTTGATGTGAGCTACCACATCTGATGGACATTTATAATCAAACAGCCATACATGGCTATTGACCAGTGTCAATTTCTCCAAGAGATTTTATGTTTTAATATCACATTTCTGTACGGTTTTTTAATTATTATTTTAAAAAACCCAATCTTTACTTTTCCAGTGCGATCAAGCTGCATGGTAGTATCAAGGCTTGTACTCAGTGCAATTTCTGCTGTTGTCTGAGATCCAGTCCATGTCGCTGTGTTTTCGCTTTCATTTTGGTTGATATCCGAAACATCCAGAGGCAGAAGATCCTTTTTAGTAAAACCAGTTGCAGTTTCCAGGCTATTGCCCACTACGGACTTTTGCTCTCTCTCTCTCTGATTCAGATCCATGTTGTACAGGTTCTTGTCAGATACACGGAAATCAGCTGCAGCATTTGAACATTCCTCTCCAACAGACTGTTAAACGCAGGAGACAATGAACAATCAACATTCTTTTGTAGTATAATTAAAAAGTACATTTCATGCTAAAATCTGAAACAGAAACTAATCTCACAGAATTTAAACATATTTGTTGTAACATCAGTGTCTTCAGCAGATCCCTATGGGCATTTTACTATAAAATTTACTTGATTCCTCAGACAATTCCTTCTGTTTTAAAATACCAGAAATCATTGAAAATAAAGTTACTGCTGAAGGCCAAATTCTAATTTGGCACTCATCAATAAATCTTCACTAACTTCAACAAACTAATGTCCATTCACACATTCTCAAACAAGACATAACTCCACAAGTTATTAAAATTAAAGTATCCAATTGTCTTTCTCAGGTAGAAGAACTTTGAAAGATCAAGGTCTTTCCTTTCAAAACACTTAGAAGCAAAGAGCAATTTCAAACAGTTCAGACAATAAGCATGCAATCTAATCATCCATTTAACTGAGTAGAAACACATTTAGATACCCCTTCCACACAAAGAGGGAAAAGTAAAAACTCAGTCAAATCTCAGCAAAAAATGAACATGGAGGTCTTGAACTGTGACAACAATGAAATACAATGATGCAGCTACAGAATTTTATCAGCTAGTACTTATTGCAAGTGTATTGATTATGGCTGCAATACTAGGATTAAGTTCTCTACAAAAAATTTGTTCAGACTTTCAAGATTCCAAGGTCCTGCATTTCAAATATTTTAAGGAATTTCAATAATCACATCATTCTGAAAAAAATCTTCAAATATTCTCTAGCTCAGCTTTCAAAATAAGTAATTTTCAAAACATGTAGGCCATTAGATATTAGAAAGATATACCAAGGACTTGGAGATTGGACTTACAGGCTCTATATCAGTATCAGGGATTTTTCTCTGACATGTAGTAAATGTAATCACAAGAACGTCTACCTCTATCTGTATTAGCTGTTATCCACTGGTCCTACTAATTCTTCCATTGCTTTTCCAAAAAGTGGGGAAAACATGTTTCCCAGGATTTTGGGATATTTTGCAACATTGTGTATCAAGGACCTTAGAATTTGTTTTTCTCATCTTTCATGAAGTGCATACATGCTTGCTCTGTCCCCAAACAATCGTCAAAAAAGGTTCACCTGTAAACAACTGGTTTACGTAACATCTAAGATAATTGAGCAAAGCCTAAATACAACTAATCTGCATGATATAATCAATAAAATAACTTCCTACCTTTTGGAGAACAGAACACCAGGACTATAATCTATTTAAATTATTCCATTAGGTTTCAGAGAAAGCTGGGACATCTACTTTTAAGTCTGTTTTGTATCTATTTTCAAATCAGTGAAAACAAGACCCAGATTGTACTCAACATTTAATCCATGTGCTATATATACATATTAGAGTTGCAGCATATGCCCATTTTAATTTTTGTTTCACTTAAAGAAAAGCCAATGCTGTAATTTTTGAAGACAAACACAATTTCAGGAATTTGTAACTATAGCAACATGTGGCCTCATTAGAGCATTTGCATTACTTTGACTTCAGGTATTTTTTTTCATCACCTATTTTAAAAGTGACACCAAAGGCATTCAGAACCTGTCAACTGTCCTGAAGTCAGAAATAGCTGAAATACCTCTGCATTCCTCATAGCATCTAATAGCAATTTTTTCATTTTTACTGCACTTCACTTGCCTCAAAAGTCTTCTTTTATGAACAGATTTTCTTGCTATGTTTACTTTGTGAAGTCACTCACAACTGCAGAGTATAAAATGTTACTTGGTAAGAACTTAATACTCACTTCATACTGGTGCACAGAGAGGAACACTGAAAAGTCAGGACCATAGTCCGAAGCCATCTCTAAGTCAATGCTGAAAATAACTTATGATTTTCTAGAGCCTCAACATGGTATGTAATGTAAATCCAGCCTCTATCTCATAAAATGCTTCTCAGCTTGCAAAATGCATAATCCGTTTAAGTAACAATTACAGAGTTAAACAATGCAATCTGTCCCACTGGCACAGCAGAGATGTGCTCTTCTGTGGATTAGGAGAAACCATTAGAAGATGAATTTAGCTTTCCAACCAGTGCCTCGTAAGGGCTGAACGTGTTCCAGAAGGGATAAAGGGAGTTACTGCAGCTCAGGTGTGGAGGAAAAAGCAGCAGCTACTCTATTCAAGATCACAGACTGCAAACCCTGGAAGAAATCCCTACAATGTTGTTTTCAAAGATGACTGCTAGAAAAAATGACTTGGAAGACTCTGGATTAGCAAAATAAATCTATAGATTGCCAAGAAAAAGGAGCATGAAAAACCATGGAGAGAAACAAAACACCAACTCTGACACAAACAATCAAGTCATTATGGGTATGTGAACAGGAAGAAAAAAGATACTGATCTTTGTAATGCTCTTAAAGAACTTATCGTCATTTACTGACTTTAAATAGAAATTATTAGTAATCAGACGTTTGATATTTACAGATTTACTTTTAATTACAGTAGCATTACAAACATTTCATTCAAGAACACAGTAAATGAATTAGCAAACATACTAACTATGAAGCATAAAAGCAAAGCTTAGGATGAAAACTTACTCTTGCTTTTCATACCTAAAATACTGTAGAATAACGCACTTATTTTGTGTTACCACTCTTTACTATGCTCTGAAGTAAAAACAATTAAATTTTTGTAGCAGAATGCTCACCTCAGCTTTAACACTACAAACATCTCACCATACTTTATCTGGCTACACAAAACGCAAATCCAAGCTTTCAACCTTCTAGCTGCCTCTTTCTTCAACACACACATCTAAAAGACACCAGTACTACTACCCTAAACAAAACTGCACTTCAATCTGGTAACAAATAGTGCAGTTTGAACCAGGATGACATAAAACACTTGTATCTAATAATACAGCCTTTTCACACTTATAATCAAAGTTTGCCATCAATAAAACCATCCTCCTTTTTACCTTGGGAGTTGACAATGGAAGAGAGAAGCTGTAGTTCAGCTCACCGCTACAGGCACTGCCATGCAGAGCTATCATTGAAGCCTGGAAGACGTCACTCTCTAGCGAATACTGCGATTCAAAGGTGGACTCATCCGCTAGATCTGCCTCGCCGGAGTCCACCTAACAACAAAAGCAATTCAATCAGCCAGGCTATCTGTTACCTTCACACCACATAAGCCCCAAACACATGCACCTCAGCCGCTATATACTGACTGGCACTTTCCTTCTTTTTTTCCCCCCCTCCATGTTTCACATTGAAGTTATATTTGCACAGCACAGTAGGAGAAATTTCTGCTTCCAATTACAATTCATGTTACTACATCTTCAGAGGTTGCAAAGAGTATCTGAAGCAAAGTGAGAGTCTCAACTGGAATGAGTTGCAGGGCTGAGGCAGGCTGATGCCTGTTAACAGAAGTACAAGGTGTTAGGAGAATTCTGCTGTACTCCCTGGTGCCAAAATTTTGATTTAAGGCTTTTTTTTTTTCTTTTTAACTTTCTTTTCTAAGAATCAGAACTGAAAAAACAATGAGCTTCACTT
The DNA here is from genome assembly GCF_000699105.1 of Pygoscelis adeliae. NCBI lineage: Eukaryota > Metazoa > Chordata > Aves > Sphenisciformes > Spheniscidae > Pygoscelis > Pygoscelis adeliae. The sequence continues at coordinate 3,271,263 of NW_008825114.1, forward strand.
AGTGCCACCTGTCAGGAATGTTCCCTCCACCCAACTTCATAGGTTCGGTTGTTTTTAAAAGGGTACGAAAAATAATCTTCTGGAAATTGCAATGTTTTCCAATATATTTATAAGAAACATTTATGACATGATTTTTTATGATTTCCAAAATATTTTACATTTTACAAAAATATTAATATGGACAATTATCCTGTCTTACATGAAAAATGAAATTTTAAAAAGGGTTCCAGACATGGACATGGGCAGCATTTTTTGCCTTTTTTTTTCTTAAATGAAATATAATTTTTTCAAAACTCATATACTTTCAAATACTAGAATAAAATTAAGTCCTACAAGACTTAATTTATGGTGCTTCACATACTACACTTTGATTACAATTTCTTCTCCCCTGGCAGAGCTCAAGAAAACAGTGTATGCTAACAAAAATGATCCGTGAGTTCAGAGCCATGACCATACCATAAACTTGTATGAAGCAGCCAAGTGAACCCATATGCAGAGATGGGATCTAAGTGTTGTTTTTCAGCCTCTGTGGTTAATCATACTATGAATTTATTATGTCAGGTTCACAACAGCAATAGCAACAATCTGCAATGATTCAACATACTGATTCCTTTTTGGGGTACAAATGATCCATTTTTTTATTGTCTCAACCCTAAAGACTTAACAACTAATTCAAACTGCTCCTTTGGTGTACCTTACTCTCAGCCCATCTTCTGGAAAATGCAGACTAGTGTTACTGAAGCTATGCCCTAAAAAAAGGATTGTGAAGAACTGGGACAGACCTGTAGGATATGAATGTAGATTTATCTATGAAAAACAGTATCTCATGAGTGTACTCTGCAAACACATCTTTAACTGGGTGATTGCACATTCCATTTCATATTTTGTACATTTGACAGCTGACAGAGTTGACAATTTAACCATATTATTATCTGCCATATATTTCATTGTTCTTTCACAGTTTTAATTTTTTGTATGAATCACATAGAAGTCAAATTTTTAAATACTTAAAGTTTTAATCTGATCTTCAACCCATCTTTAATTAAAAGATATTTACAATATATAATCTGGCTTCTTCATACTTCTTCTCGATGAATAGAATAAGGCAAACCCTATTACATAACTACTGTACCAAGGTAACAAACTGCAGCAGAAAAAACAGGCAGTCTTGTTTAAAAGCAAGTTATTAAAACCAGCTTGTCATTTGCAAATGTGAGAAAATAGCAAACATACTGGAATCAGTAATTCAGAGAGTTTTACCTTGAAGGAATCCATTTCAGCTTTTTGTTTGGTTTTGGGTTTTTTCTAATGAATTAAGTTCTGGTGTTTAGTAGAAACTGCTTCCCTACTCATCCCCAGAAAATGAGGGCCAAATAACTTCAATATCAGGCCCAGATCAGTACAAATAAACGTTAGAAGACACACTCGGAATATATTTATATTCTGTTTTTTGGGGGCTTGGGGGGTTTTTTGTAGAGTCCTATTTCCTTTGTCTTTTTCATCTGAGTTCTTCCTGGTAAACTCTGGGCTATGTAAGGCACTGAATGCTCAGGTAAGACGCATTGTTTGTACAAGTGAACACCTTTTGACCTTGCAAATCTCATAATGACTGATTGATGCTGAATTCTAAAGAATACTAATAGGAGGAAGCATTGGCAGCTTTTGAAGACAGACAGCATTCCTTTTAAGGCTGGCTTACATGCAAAAAGAGAGTTCCAAAAACTTTCAAAGGTAGAGAAGTGATGTATTATGATATATAGGCAGACAGATTTATTTACAAAATAAGCACATGAGCATTTCTCTACACAAGGTGAGATTTTCAAAGGGATACTCTGTGCATGCAAGGAGAAGTGGGCAGCCATGCACTTTTGAAAACCTCAGCAAAATACTTCCTTTTTTCCCAGCAACTAACATATTATAGGCCAGATTCACAGCTCATGCACACAGCCAAAATCTCCAGGTGCCAGTTTCTACCATGTGGGGATCCATCCCAACTGTGGTGGATGAGTAATGTGGCAACAATAAACACTAAAAAATAAGCACGAACAGTGACAAAGCAACCCCTTTTATTACAAAATGCAAAGACTTAAGAAATCTTCTGTAAGTTGGGCCACTAACCAGAGCCAGCTCAGCATGGAAGAGGGCTGCATCAGCTGGCCCCTCCTCCTCAAGTGACTGGGCAGTGTAGAAAAAGCAATCTTCCTTAGCAGAGACATAGCCCTCCTCTGGTGAAAGCTGCAGAAAGAACGAAGCTCTGAGTTGGATGAGTGGCCAGGACACAGGGCGTGCAGTGCGTTATGTGTGTGGTTTTAGAGAGGCAAATGAATTCCAAATGCAGCAAAGGGTTCATGTCAATCACAGTCACAATGTTGGGTAGGTAGTTTTTTTTCAAGTTTACCTGAATTGATTCAGCTTCACATCTCATTTTACATCCCCAAGTAATGAAAAAGGCCTATCCAGCTATACCACAGAGCCCACAGCTGAGTCTAAACTCATTTTCAATTTCTGCTCTTATTAAACATATACTAAAACTGTCATCAGAGCTGCCACCAGGGAAAAAGCCTAACAGCAGAGGCCTTTACAACCTTGCTAGCTGCAGAGTAATCTTGTTAGCAGGCAGGAAGGCTGCATCCGCTGTCTGCGTTTTATGATTGTATCTACCAGGTGGAACAGCCTCGGGAGGACAAAACACAATTCTGACTAAAAACCAGCAGCTTTTTCCAACATAATTTGATGCTAGGTGCATTCGTCCAGTACTGCAAAGAAGCCAGTGATTATTCACTATGTTTAATTAATTGGCAAGCATAATACATGAAATATTAAAAGTGCAAATGCTGAATATTTACAAAATGCTGGGAACAGAAACAAAACCCCCACGTATTTTCTCTTTTAGAGTGACATCTTCTTAAGTAGGAAAATATTCATTTGTAAGACATCTTAGTGTGTAACACAGAGTCTCCACTACAAAAAACGAATTTAACAAAGCAAGTTAAAAAAGTACCCTCTTGCTACGAAAAGGAAAGTTTCTAGTAACTTAAACATCAGCCATTCCCTCCTACCCTCTCCACAAAGATCCACTAAGAATGAAAATTTGGTATCTGCATCCACAAGGATTACAAGATTATCATTTAATGAAAAGCAGAAATGAACCCCAAACACTGCACTTGGGCTTACAAATATAGTGAAGGGTATCTTCTTTGTATGTATAAACTGATGCCATTCTACTGATTTGAATTTAACACACCAGGGACACTAGTCCACTAGCATCCTTACTGACATGCTATCTCGGTAACCCTAGGCCTCCTACAACCTCATTCTTGTAATTGTTACAGACTACCTTCTAAAATCTAGCCTGAAATTATTTATGGCTATACTAAAATAACCACTTTGAGGTATATGAACTGAAGACTACTCACCATTCTTTAAACAAAGTGTGCAGTCTAAATACAAAGACTGCATATGTACTATACCTTGCAAAGCAAAGGAATAGGCAAATTCCAGGCAAACTACAAAAAATTGACTTTGTGTCACCATCTCATACATTCAGAGAATCTTGTAAAGTGTACAAAATTATGCCTGGCAACTTGCAGCCCTGAAAGACTGTGCTGGTTGCAAGATGCTTCACTGTTTTCTCAGCTGCAAGGCAGGTGTGATAGGTCCTGCAATCACTACACCAGTCATACACTACACAGGCCACTCCTCTATGCAAGGAGATACAGGAATCTGTTAAAGACAGTTTCTGGATGTTTTGAGCCAGCCAGCTGTACCCCAAAGCACGCAAAAGTGTATGCAGAAGTCAGGATCATCATGTACCAGCTTAAATTACATGAAAAGTACTCATCAAATTCCCAAATCCTTACAGGCAGTGGTTTGGCAACTCCTATTTTAACTGTTCCTGCTGGGGCTCCTTTCAGTGCTTGTACCGCTTCCTCCAGGCTGCCATTTTCCAAGTTGATATTGTTGACAAACATAAGCCGATCTCCGGGAAGAAGTCTGCCATCTTGCTCAGCCACACCCCCAGGAACTAATGAGCGAATCACAATTACGGTGTTTGCTGGATCAACAGGATCCTAATTAAATAAAACGAAGGAAAACATTTCATTTTATTTATTCTTTTATGTCTTGAGAGGCTAATTTTTATGCAGAGTTGGGTTATTAAAATATTGG
>NW_008825114.1:3275449-3276324 GCF_000699105.1 Pygoscelis adeliae
TCCTGTCCATACTGCCCATATGTTTAGACTTCCACCTATTTTTAATTCTTAAATGTGAAAATTATTACTCTTTTCTACGTAATGACCCATCATATATCTCCAGCATAAAACAGTGCTAAATTGCAGAGTGCTGTTCATACTGTAATGAGTAATTACACACCAGAAATTCAAATACTTCCTACTGCAATGACAGACTTCATCCTCCCTTACACTCAGTGGTTTGGGAATACAGCTGGGCAGTGCAGCCTAGGGCAAAGTTAACACATGCACTCTGGCAGAACAAAGGGCTTATTTTCAATAACTCTCTTATACTTCATGGCACCTGATCTTGCTCAGCTGAGAAAGCACTTTTTAAGGGTCAAGTCCTTGTGCATGACTAATTAAACACTTTATGGGAGACACGAACATACCAACACAGCACGCTAATCAAGAAGATACAACAAACCGGTGTTTGCTCTTAAAAAAGAAAACTGTTTTGAAGTCCCCATCCTTCAACACACTGATTTTTATAAAAATGCTACCATCAAATACTAAGAGCAGATTCTGTTATAACAATTATCACAGGTGCACACATTTGCATGATTCTTATAGAATTACATTCACAAGGAACATCATTACATGTCAATACTTCCAACACATGGGAATTCACTTGACTGCATGCACAGAAAAAAACCAAGAAATGTAATAATGTACCAGCTTTACTGATAGCAAAAGGAAGAGAGACGCAAACACCTACAAACTGGCATCCAACTGTAACAAGTTCCCATGCCAAGATATACACCTGAGAGGATGCACACCATCAAGGAAGCACCCAAAACCACAGGACTTGGAGGCTGATGAAAGCCAGTGTGAAAGAGAGGCACTGACGGAGGGAG
>NW_008825114.1:3276371-3314074 GCF_000699105.1 Pygoscelis adeliae
TAGCATTTCATGGCAGTTAATGCAGTAAGAATGCCATAGAGCAATAAAACACTTCAAAAGTGGAAATACACCTAGCATTGCTGGAGATAGTGCTTAAGCCCTAACACTGACATCTTCCTCACTAATTTAACAACAAGTATTTACACTGTCACTTTAGATGACACTGCATGACATATTTTTTGAAAAAAATCACCTCTCTAGTGTATGTGATAGTCTTCCCTGGGTTAAGAATTTACGTAGACTTTCCTACAGGCCTGCCATCATATAAAACATGAGGAATGTATGAGTATGAACATAACTGTCCTTAATTTTAGTCACTGTTCATTGAAAATTAATTGAAAATTTGATGGAAACAGCAAAATATGAAGATAAATCTCACTGTAAACTTATTGTTCACAGTCCTAGATGAAAGCAGAAACTTCAGTGACAAAATGAAATGTTTTAACCACATCTCAAAGGAGAGAACATAGGCAAAATCACAAATATTATAACATCGAAAAAAAAGGTAAGTTTCAGAACGCTGACTACAGCTGTAGGATATAATCAAATTCATATTTGCAAAATATATGAAACAATTTAAGGTACTTCCCACAACCCTTCAGTATTACCATCCATAAACAAAATTCAGTAACTAACCACATAGGCAACCACCATTTGTGTCAATGCTTCAGAAGAGGCTGAAGCAAAAACGTGCTTTACTTTGTGCTGACGTGGACTCCAAATACTCAGGCTCAGCTATGGCGTCTCACTGCAGAGCATCATGAGCAACACATTAAAGAGTGATCACTGTTTCGTAAAACAGATACTTGACTATGCCTTTATGCTTCAGATTATTAAACTACATTGCTTTTCACCTTTATCAGTGTGCAAATGCAAAATACTACTGAGGCATAGATTAATTCTAAACAGCGCCCTGTGGGCATAATTTCCACCTGGAAGTGACCTCCAGATGCAAATGCATATACTCTTAGGGACAAGGGTCTCCTCTCCCAGCAGAGACCTGGGAGGAGACTGCATCTTACAGCACCACCAAACAGCTGAGGAAAAGCCTATGCAGACCACAGGGAGAAATTACTTGACTTTGAACGATTAAAAATTATCCACTGTGACAACTGGGAACAGGAGGAACATTTGTTCTGGAATCCTGACCAAGTGCAGGCAGGAGACAGGCACTGAGCTGTTCACTGGGACACACCAAGAATCACAGCTTGAGATACCCAGGAATTCTGAAGTCAAACACAAAATGAATGGGGATGTTCAGGCACGTCCTGGACAGACAGCAGCTAAGCAAGGGATTTCAGAATTGCAGTTCTGGATTTTAGTAAATCCTGCTTTAAGCACCTAAGTCCTTTATTGGATCTTGCCCTAAGCACCTCACTGCAGGTGCAAAACACACGGCTAAATGCCTCAATATTCTGACTACAACATTCATTGCCCCTGGGGCGCTAGCAGATGAGCTTTCTGAAGCCCCTGGTATATTATGGATTACATATTTTTCTGGACCAGTATAACCATTATCATTAGAACCTGTAGTCTAAATACAGTAAGAGGAATAAGTAATGTAGCTATTGGGATACTACCAGTAGTGACATCCATTTAGCTTTACTCTATCGCTTGGTTTCCATTAACATTTACACTTAAAATATGTATTTAGACCATATTGCGAGATCCAAACAACAAAAAGTATTTTGTCCTCTACTCAAAGAAAGGAGTGCAGAAGTTACCTGGTAGTCCAATATGCTAAATCCAAGTCCCATACTCCCTTTCTCGAGCTCAATGTGCTGTACTTCTGTTTCCCACATTGCCAAAGATGAGCTTTGCACCTCTTCCACACTCTGACCCTCGTCAGTTATTTCCAAAGCCGTTCCCTCTGTGTCCGAGGAGCCAATGAATCCAAGTTCTATGTGAGCCTGAGAAAAACAGTGCATGTTCACCAGTAAAATGTAAATGTCTGTGAATCTGCAGAGACAAAACTCTGTTCACCAAGAACAAGATAAAAACAAAGTGATGTTTCTCTAAACGCAGATAAAGTGCAAGCACTCAGCAGAGTTAACAAGTCTGATAAAGCTAGCACAGAATTCACATATCCTTGTAACAAAATAGCTATGCTGCAAGTATATGAAAGTACTCACTGGAAAAATATTTACAAAATTGAATTTCTGTCAAACTAACAACTTCAGAAAACTTCATTAGTACATGTATACAAACATACAGAAATATCTGTCATTAAACGGCATGCCTAAAAATATGCCTTGATCTAAACATAGTAGCACTGACAGGAATCAGAACATTTAAAGAAAGAAAACAGACACACATACATACACACACATATATGTTGTTCTCTCCCCTTGGTTTCATAGAAAAGCTTAGCAACAATAAGCTGAATTTGGTGCCTTGTGCAGAACTCAGAATTAACTGCCTCTTTTCATACAAATGCTATTGCATTGTACAGTACACGGCAGACTATTCCTACATATTTAGTACATCAGGCTGCCCAGAGCTTTGCACTTATCAGTGCAGAATTGTGTCTGCCAGTGTGTTGTGCCAGCTCTGCACAACACAAACCCAGAAAGCAAAGTTTGAAACCAGATTAAATATATTCAGATTCTAAAGAACACACAGTTCAGTTTGCCATACACCTGCAGTCTACCTGCAGAACACAAGTTAAGTACTTGGGTAGACAGACCTGCATCCCAGAATATTTCTGCCGATGAACTACCAGGATTGACACCTTCTGGTTGCCCTAAAGTACGGTTGATGAACATAATTTGCCTTTTTCAATTTATCTGGTTCCAAGTCCTAAAATATTAAAATGTATTTTCTAATCTTTTATGAGAACTTTATGTTTTTTCTCAAGGAAATGACCATTTTCTCAGTGATTTTTTTAAGACAAAATACCTTTTCTGTGAGCTGAACCTCGGATAGACTTAAACTCTCCAGTACTTCTGGGTGAGTGATGGGGGGAGCTACTGGACGACAGCACACCATTGTCACCTTAATAGGCAGTTCTTTCAAGATATTGACCACATCCTTGTGATTTTCTCCAAGCAAAGAGATATCATTCACCTCAATAAATAAAGAATATACAGTGTTTAGAAGTACAATGAACAAAAATGGGTAGAAAACAAAAGCCCAACCCACTAATCACCTGATTTAAAAAAAAAAAACAACAAAAAAACCCCTGCTAATGGACGTTGTCAACCCTTAATTTCTGCTAAATTTGGTGCTCAGAATGAGCACCAAGATAAGTTTTGAACTGAATGGATAGTCTCGTAAATTGCGTGACACCACCCTACAAACACCACATACTCTGTCACTTCATGTTTCTTGCATTCATGTGAACCAAATTCACATTTTAGTTACAAGAAAATGGTTTAGAAAAGCAAACAGGTGTTTAGTCCCTTCACTGTGTAGGGATATTCCTATTAAATTTTAATGCTTTTGCTAGGTATTCTTTTTTGGTGACCTTGAACCATATCTGAAAACATCAGCTATCAGCTGAGAAATGCATGTAAACATATGCATTCATATAAATATGTATAAGTACATATGAAGTGACTGTTCAAGCACTTCTGGTTACAGCTGGTATGCAGTTACATATGCTACATTCCCAAAGTCATAACCTGTGAGAAGCAAGTCACTGCTCAAAAATCTTACTGAATGCAGGATAAGATAAAGTAGTTATTTTTCCTTACTTCCAGCAGCTCATCTCCACTGAACAGCTTGCCACTCCGTCCCACTGGCCCCTCCGGTAAGATAGATCTGATGAAATGATGTCCCACTGTAGCTTCAAGGCTTATGCCTAACCCACTGCTTTCGCTAAATTTGTTAACGACAGCCACCTAAAAAAAGATTAAGAAATCGTTACTTCTGACGTATTTACATCTGTACCTGTTACTTTGCATTTCAATTTACATACAATGAGGTGAATATTCCAGAAGTGAGAAACCAGAAATATTGTCTGTGTAATGCAGACTTTTAAACTGCAAAAGCATCCAAAGTTACTAGCTTAGGTTTTTCAACAGCACTGAGGGAAATAAAAACTGCAGCTTAAAAGAAAGAATCCAACTTTAACTTCCCCATAAGATGAAAAGCACTGAGAAGGAAAACAAATACCAGATAAAACCTAAAATCTGCAGGCTACATTTAGTGAAAAGTTACACAATCACAAAATAGTATTCTGGAAAGGAAACTACTGTTATGGATTCACAGAGTGTTATCCAGGAACCACAACAGGCCAAAACAGCCTGTCCGGAGTAACACGACTATGTCACCCCATGCATGTTTATAGAAAGTCAGCATCACAGACCTACTCTTTTACCTGCCTTTATGTGGTGCTTCAGACTCTTAAGCAGAACAACAAGAAAAGCCCCTTAAGCACAGAAACTGAAACACAGCCCAATCCAATATAACCTATGCCAGATGGGGAAGAGGCTCTGCAATGCATTTGTGTAAAAATGTGACAAATGTTTGGATCAGGGGACAGTCAAGTAAAAACTGAAACTTTGATCACATACCACTTCACCATAAACAAGTGGGAACTGTGTATGACAACAATATATCTAATAATACATAATTTTGCAGAGACTACAGCTCTGGCATATAATTTTGAAATAAAGTCCTAAACTCAGATACTGCTTTTCAACTGTACCTACAGTAAATATCCTATGCGTTATTTAGATCATTACATCAAACAATTCATTCAGGATGCAGAATGGGTAGGACATTTCAAGCATTAGCTTCTGGCTAATGAAGGGAGCTTAAATATTATTTTTTCCTCTAATGCACATTTATCCTCTTGAAGCTAGGAAATCTGTGAAACAATACTCACAGGCACAGTAACCTAAGAAGCCTGTGATTATTTTGCTAAAATCAATACAGAAAAACATATATCTATATTCAAAATTTATAATAAAAATAATCTCAACATATTAAGAAGTATATGTATGATTTTTATAAATAAAGGAACAAATTTAATACAAACATATTTGTATCTGTATGTTAGCAACATAATACAGATCAAAGGGCAGTTAGTAATAGTAATCAAAGTTTACCTACCACTATTTCATAATTCGAACCCATAATCCTCTGCCACTTTGCCTTCATAGCTGCTGCCTCTGTAGTAGTTAGCTGGAAATCTAAAAGTTATGTCTGAGATTACTGTGACAAAAAAGTAAAACATCCTGTCTATTCCTATAACTGATAAAGTATATGGACCACGCAAGACTACACAATCATTCCTGTGATGCCAGAACTCTCCTAAATAAGACTGAAAACACAACCTGTTTTGTCTCACCGGGCTTGGGTTTACCAGAGGAAAACCTTGCAAAATAATATTAGATCCCACCCCCTGCAAAACTAACTGTGTATTTTGAAAGACAGGAAGTTCAGTCAAAAAGTTTGGTGTGAATGGCTGGGAAGAAAGGACACATATTTAAACTAGCCTCAGTGCTGAGTGAATTCAATGCAACTTTACAAGATAATGGGCACAAGGCAAATGAAAAAGTTACATGCATACTCCAGGCATCTGTTAAACCAGACTGTATGTGGGCTGATCAGATTGATTCAGGGGGATGGCCGAAATTCTTACATATGTGATACTGCATATTGATCCTTTTGAACAGACCCTGCATTTTACAGAGAGTGTCCAAGGAAGGTTTTCAAACAAAATCTGGAGGTTTTGTACTTTTGTCAAAACTATGAGCACAACTGTAAAAGATGTTTTTGAAACTGTAGGCCATAGGGGGTCTTAGTGAGAGAACTCAAGCCCTAACTCTTTTTTTTTTTTTTTTGTTAGATTCACATACATGCACACATACAATGAGAAACAATTGTAATAGCTAAAGAGCAGAAATGAAATTGGAAGGGAAGGAGCAGAGAAAAGCAATGATGCTGTGAAAACTACAATGACAAGCTAGGCAGCAAACTGCAGCAACTCTTAACTTGATTGAAAGTTTATCTGCAGGTTGAAAAAACAGAAATTATTTCCTCCTGCTCATTTTCCCTTCATTCACACTGTTTAGATTCTACGACAGGAAACAATAAAAAGCAGTATTTAGATACAACAGTCAGCAAACACAGCAGATTTAACAGGACCCTACATATTCAAGGTCCATGGTCTGTGCTGTGCCTACAGTAAGTATCAAAATAAACTCTTCAGGACTGAATGCTCATCTCAGGTGAAGACTAAAATCTTCATTGCAAGATTAAGTTCCCAACTCCCACTGACTTTTAGTAAGAATTTAAAGTGACTAACAGCCTCAGACAGTGTTTTAAATCTAGTCATTGCTCAGAAACATTACTAAAAATAAAGCCAGGTGTTATGTGGCATTCAAGTATTACAATACTTTCCCCACAGCAGAGACCTTGCAGTATCTGCAGGAAAGGTGTTAATTTTTTTTTCAGCTATCCAGGATAATGGAAAGCATGAGTTATGAAAATATATGTATTACAGAACTCATATGGGTGATGCTTTTCAGTTCCCCTCTAGCTCTGGAAGCAGGACAACGTTAGGAAACACATCAAGTGCTGTCTCAATCTGGAAAACATATCATGACATAGGACTTCTGAAATGCACCACAGCGCCCTAACAGCTCGAGAGGGAAAGGAAAATACCCATTAGAAAATAAGAATTTCCACAAAGAGTATGGGAAATGTCAGAGCATATCAGTGCACCAGAACTGACTGAATTTCAAATATTATCAGAGAACACAGATTGAAATGAATGCAAGCTCAGGAATTCGTGAAAAGGAAGTTTATCAGAAGAGGTAGAAGTCCTGGAACTGCAGCTGGGCTAGAAAGCTAAGGCATGTTGGGGAATGAGAAGGGAAGAAGTTTAATACACAACTAGAATAAAGAGTAGAAATACAAAACTAGACTAAAAAGAGGGCTGAGCATGTAGCAAAAGCAGACTGCTTCATGTGACATCTTTAACATACAATTATTTTCAGAGACATACAGCGGTCACTGATCTTACAGCACTCGAGTACATGCTCACATGTATGATTACTTTCACTTTCTAGCTGTACCTCAGCTACGTAGCACAGAGGAGATGGAAAGGCACACAAAACACCCGATCTTTGTGTATGCACACCCAAGTGCATTTTCACAGAATAAAGTATTAAATGTTGCAAACCTGTTTCCTGTTGTTTCATGTCCTCTTCGATATTTACCACACTGGCACTGCATGGCAGTGATGGGGAGCCCTGTTCTATTTCACTGTTATCTGGAAAAAGAAGAAGAAGCCTTTTCAGCTATTTTATGTGTTGCAATATTCATGAAGCTCACAGGCATGCCTCAGGGCACTGACTCTCTTTTTCACTGGACTTCAGAGAATCCATATTTGGCAAATGGAATCTGGCATAAGGGGCCCAAGAAATGCCGTAATTTAAAGACATTTTCTCCTCTGTTAATGTTTTGCCTTCTCCAGTGAATTTTTCAATGAAACAAGACAGAAAAAGCACAACTATCAGTAGCTGCATCTCTATGATTGAAAGAAAAGTTACTGGAAAACATGTAAATGTAACACTCTTTAGCACCCTTGTATTACCGACTTTTTTCCTTCCTCTTCTTTCCTTTGTGCAATTCAGGAAGCTGACACTGAAAAACAAAAATGCTACAGACTTGGAGACCTGCATACCTGACAGACTTTTCACTTGTAGAAAGCCTCTCCTACCACAGAGTTCTGTTAGGTATGTTGCTGGCTGTCAGCTGTCTTGACACCCCTAGGCTGGAGAAACAGCACCTTTGAGCATTTCCTCTGTAATTTTTGCTAAACGTGAGAATGAGAGGATGCCATACAGATAACATTCTACTGGGTCATTCAAAATTTTGTGCGAGGTGGGGATTATGCCTCAGTCTATGAGTTGTGACATATTTCTGCTGACATCAACCTATAACACAAGTAGCTGAAAAAAATCTGTTTGTGCATCCAGCCTCTGTGCAGACACTCTGTTCAAACACTTTCAAGATCTGGCACATATACTTCAAGATGTGCACAGTATAAGATTAAGCTTCACTAATCTCATCTCAGCAGCAGCAAAATTAATATGGTCATTGGCTTCTGAACTTTGTACACATATATAGTTTATCAGATTATTAATAACCTCTAGATATAGGCCACTCCTCTCATACCTCAAGCTTGTGACACTGACACACAAGAGCGAAAGGAACTGAGACTTGCTTTTGCTCATTGTGGAGGGTATCTCTTTGCTCGCTCTTGAATGCAGCTCTCACCCTTGAGCACGAATAAACATTCACTGCCTTCTTACCATTTGAAGATTTGCAGGATCAAAGTCTTGAAGCAATTCAGCCAGAAGTGCAATGCAGTGCAGAGCTTTCAACACTCACTTTGAAAATGTAGCAAGTAATACCACTGTGTCTAACAGATTAATCAAACCATAGTAGATGAAATTCTCTGCTCATGTACAGCAGCTCTGCCATCAGTAATAGCTACCCGGAATGAATCTGGCCCATTTTATTTCCAGTTTGCAATTGAGAAGCAAAATGTTTCAAGCCAACTTTAAAGCAAAGCCAGTTTTAATTACCTTTGGCTGTGCTACTATCCATTGTTTGGAACAGTAAGTCCTTTTCAACAGCAGCACTGAAGTCCTCCTGGGGCTGAATATGATTTTCCTGCTTAAGCCCTCTTCTGATCAAAGTGAGACGAACCGTTTGTCCCGTGTGCCGCAAAACATCAACTGCCTGCTGGTTAGTAAAACCCTGAAGATTTGTTCCATCCACCTGCAGGATTAAGCAGCTTTTCAGCCCACAAAACACCACACAGAAAAAAAAACGTCTAGGGCAAAATAATATGGTGAGCTCTCAGCATTTGTTAGCCTGAGCACAAAGCAAGCGGAGGGACGAGAACAAAAACCTGGATGACTTAACAACATTGGATACACTAAGCACTTTCACTGGAGTACCCCACAGCTAGGTAACAACCAGTACCACAGCAAACTGGGGAGAAGTGCTTTGGGTGCCCACCACAGCGGGGCCAGGCAGATCTGCTTTACCAGGTGGGAGAGGACACAGCACACGCTGTGCTGGGCACATTGTGCAGCCTGCCTGCTCAACCACTTCAGCCATCCCCACCGCTGAGGAGAAAATACTGGGTGAATAAACCAACACAGCCATGGCTGGGAGAGCTGGGGAGGAACGGGTGAGGAGACACATCCGTCCACTGTGGTAGAAAGAACTACAGAGCGCAGCCGTTCTGAGGCCAGGTAACGTCAGACACAGTGAAGTCTACTACTGAACACCGTGAAGTCCAATTTCCTGATCAAACACTGTCCCAGCTAGCCAGATGTTCTCTCTGGTCTGTCATTTTAATATTCTAAAGAACAAGATTTTGGCCTCTTCTGTTTGAAGCAACCCCATTACCTCATTAACTCAGGGTTTTCTTCTGGGACTCAAGACTTTGGCGTTGCTCAATTTCATCGCATTATCCCTAGTACACTCCGCTTTTTATTCTCCTTCTCCCTGCAAACTCCATATTATCCTATTCTTTCTCTGTCTCACCCCTCAGCACCTTGAATTTCTGAAATACCTCTAAAAATACTATATTCCTTGACTCCTGTAGTTGTTTCAGTCTATCTATAAAACATACATATTCCATTATTTTAATTCCTCCTGCATGAAGAATGACTCCCCCTGGACCCTTAATCGTTTTGTTGCCCCTCTCTGAACTTCTTCCAACTCTGGTGCTCTTCTAAATATAATTAAAAATGAGCTGGGGTTATTTAATTTTTCCTCCACATTTAAGCAAACTCTATTTTAAAAAGTTTATTATTCTTTTGTGTGAGGTCACTCAAATCTTCTTCTCCTTCTGCATCTGCAGTAGAAGAAGAAATCAAACTTTGAAATAATCAATTTTAGCCATTTGTACTCAGCATTTACATCATTATAAAAAACATATATACTTCCACATACAAACATGCAGGCACATTTGTACTGGGAGAGAGACCATAACCTGTTCTTAGTGCTGCCTTCGCACAAATTCAAGGCCAGATCTATGACAGCCACAAAAACACGGTTCCTGCATTCATGACCTGATTTTCACCACACAATTAACACTTTAGGCATGAAAGTATTTTCTTCTTTCTCTGAGCATCTAAAACTTTAATGACATACTTTTAAAAATCATTTTGAACACAGTTGCTTAATTTGAATCAAACTGAAACTTTGCCTTTACTAAGCAGTCTCAAAGCTCCTACTGATAAGATACACACATACAACACAGATTTTCTTGAGAAACACAAGTTACACACAAGCAGCGTAATCAGAAAGATAATGTGATCGAATACTCAGTCAAAAAAGGACTCACCATTTCAACACCAATCCTAAATGTTTTAAACACATAGTATATGAGCATCTCTTCACAACTTAAAGAAGTGGAGTTTTGCAGACAAGTGATCTCATTTCTTTCTGTTTACTTACAACTATAATTTGATCTCCCACATGGATTCTGCCATCGTGTTCAACAGCACTGCCTTTTGTAATGCTTTTCACAAAGATACCAGAAGGTTCTGGGATGAAGAAACAGAGAAAACTAAATTAACTAATTTATTAAGAAACAATTTAATTAATGCAACAATCTCCAAATAATGCCACCGGCCAAAGGGAGAAAAAGAAAGAAAACACAATCTCCACGTAAGATAAGGAAAGAATCATCAAGAAAGTATATGCTTTAAGTAAAACAAATGTATTATTATTTTCCTAAAGGATGAGCCTGATTAATGTCAGCTTGCACTGCACCAGATCTCATTCAAAGTCTTACAACGCCGAATTCCCCTTCTTGCTGCAAAAGAAGAAATACTCTAACTTATTTTAATCTAAATGTTGAAACCAATATTGACAAAAAATTTATCTCTTACTCTTGGTCAGATGTAAAACTGCAGGACAGAAAAGTCAGTTTGAGTACACTAACCTGGTAAATTCTGTATTTGCTATGTACTTAATAACTGCTTAAGAAAATGCACACTTGGATAACCAAATGCAGAAAATTATAAGCAAGCAGGACTACAAATTACATTTGAACCAGCTTTTAACTACAGCTGCAAGTCAGTATTTGATCCAATAAAAAAAGAAAACACAAAAGAAAAAAAAACCCAAACCCCAAAACAGAACCATTTTAGACAGTTACTGATTTTGAATCAGAAGGAAAAGTCATATATATAAAACACCTACAGAAGGGACATTTTACAAGAGGAAATCCATTTCAGGAAAAACACACTGGAATTTGAAACAAATTCAGCAGCTCAGTAAAGTGAAAATCTATGGAGTTCCTACATGCACATTTTGCATAGTATACATGAAATCAATAAAAATACTAGCATGAACTGGAATGAAATCAGGTCTGAGGATCACAGGCCTGTAACACTGGTATCAGAAATCTTAACAAAATCTACGTTCTCACGACAAATGTTCCAACTCTGTTAAATGAATACTTTTGATGGGAAGATAATCCACTACAAAATGGGTTTTAACAGCTGCCAAGACACCCTAGTGCCTTTGCAGACCTGAAACTCATCTTTTACTGGGCCTAATATGACAAAAGTTAGCAGGAAGGAGGGCTAAATCTATGTTTTGCTCTAATGACTATATTCAGCTTAGGAAGAATAAGACTACAAATATATTTAAGTCATGACATTGACAATTCTTTTCTGTTTTTTCTTAATTTATTGTTTTCCCAGGTGTCGTGGTTTAACCTCAGCCAGCAACTAATAAGCACCACACAGCCACTCACTCACTCCCCCCCCGTCAGCAGGACGGGGGAAGAGAATTGGAAGGGTAAAAGTGAAAAACTCAAGAGTTGAGATAGGAACAGTTTAATAATTGAAATAAAATAATAATAATAATAATAATAAGGAAAATAACAAAGAGAGAGAATTAAAACCCAAGAAAGACAAGTGATACAAATGAAAACAACTGCTCACCACCAACTGACCGATGCCCAGACAGTCCTCGGGCAGCGGCCCCCCTGCCAACCTTCCCCCTAGTTTTATTGCTGAGCATGACGTCATATGGTATGGAATATCCCTTTGGTCAGTTGGGGTCAGCTGTCCCAGCTGTGTCCCCTCCCAGCTTCTTGTGCACCCCCAGCCTACTCGCTGGTGGGGTGGTGTGAGAAGCAGAAAAGGCCTTGACTCTGTGTCAGCACTGCTCAGCAGTAACTAAAACATCCCTGTGTTATCAACACTGTTTCCAGCACAAATCCAAACCACAGCCCCATACCAGCTACTATGAAGAAAATTAATCCTATGCAAGCCAAAACCAGCACACCAGGTTTTGTGAATAATTATACGGCTTAGTCTTAGTAACTTCCAAGCGTTTTTATATCCTGTAACAACTGTATGGTAACATGACAAGTTGCTATTTGTCATTCATTAAAGATTCAGCTGCAGATCTTGCTGTCCAGTAGTTTTATTGCTGCTTCTATGACAGCAAAGTTGGGCTTTAACTAAGTGTTAACCCACAAAACTGAGATGCCCCATTAGTTCTCAGGGGAAGAATATTTTCTAATGCAGTTACATGGAGCACAATAATTTAGAATTAAAGATTTGTGATACTCCAACACTAAATCAGTTAAAATATGCTATTAGATCTATTACATGTTCTACAATTTAATTTGCCTTTTAAAGATTCAACTGGAAGCTGCTAAAGAGTGAACTTACACAAACTGTGACCATCCTGTCCTATGGAACAGATTGTTAAAATTTAGTCCAGCTTCCCAAGCCAACAAGTTATGTCTATAAACTGCCAATAACGTGGGATATATCTATCCTTACATTTTTCTAACAATATAAACATGGGTAAAAGTCAAGCCAACAGCTCTCGGAGAAGTTTTACAACACATTCAACAACTGTCCCTTCCTAGCAGTATTGCATTTGCCTCCCCCTAGGGAGGCCTAATAGAGTTCTGGATCATTTTTCTGAAAAATTTAGTGGAAATTACAAAGTAAAAATACACAACTGTACATGAACACTGTTGCATTTATTTATTTAAATTAACTTATTTATTGGCTGCAACAGCCCAGAGGTCAACAAACATTTATTATATCCAGAGGTCACGAAGGAATTATTGATCTGCCAGCAGTACTATACAATTGTTTAAAAAATAACAATACTTCCTAAAACTACTCCGAATACTAATGTATTATCTTGTAAGAGCCTTTTAAAAATGCAAATGTAATTTTAAAGCCCAGCCAGTTCCAACAAAAATGGCTCCATCTATTTTAGAATTGTTTTGCAAAAACAGAAGCACAAGCTTTAGCCAAGACTGAATATAAAAATTGATTAAAAAATGCTGAGGTGGGATTTTATGATAAAATTAATTGCTTCTAATCTGAATGTCCTTCTCACAAAAGGAAAACAGTTCCTTTTTCTTTGCAAACTTTAAAAACGTTTTAGATGGTCAAGGTTTTTCTTAGAAATGTAATACCAAAACTAAAATTAAGTGTTTGATGCACATACACCATAATATGCAACAGATTGTATAGAAAAATGCAGGAATTGATCATTACCTGATGTTTTGTCTCCAATGTAACCAGCAATAGTTATTCCTAATCCCTGGTTGTTTTTAGTGAGTTCAACATTAAATTTCTCCCCATCTTCACAGTTATCAACAGAAGCATCTGCCTAATAAGAGAAGCATGATTAGAAAGGAAGCTTTTTTTTCTTTAAAGATCCACCACATTCTTTGATGTCATAAAATTGTAAAATTAGACACAAATGTAAAAAAGAAAGCACCAACTTTGCTTCTGCTCTTATTTGGTATTCAGCAGAGAAACTAGACATAAGTAACAATCCTCACTGTAAGGCAATGCAGGTCATGGTCTCCCTGCCCCACTGCACCTGGGATATTACCCTCTAACCTATAAAATTATTATTTGATGACTAAAATGACTGGTGAAATTTGTACAAATTGAACAATGAACCTCTTGTACAGTAAGTTACACAAATCATGCTTAAACGTTAGAATATGTAGCTTGCTGCTCTTCTGGGACCTTCTTAGAACCAGCTTTAGACTGCTGTGTTATTTAAAAGAGGAAAAAAGATCAAAATTATATTTTGTACTCTATTTGTTTAAATTCCTGTTCAATAACCATAGCTATTTTTTTCCTAAGCATGCCAAGTTTAAAACATAATAAAAGCTATTTCTATTGAGGCAATTATGTTTCTTGTTTTCGAAAGACTTAAAAATTCTGTTTTAGAAAGTAGCAATTCTACTTCCAGCTAGTTAAATAATGTCAATCTCCCCTAACACCTACTACAGCCCTCTGAATTTCAAGAACAAAGAATTTTTTGGGTAATGAATTCATTTATTTATTGTTAATGGAAGTACAATACATATTAAAAACCCATTTCAACAATACTGCTTTCGTATTAGAAGAAAAAAATAAACTTCTAAAACTTAATTTCAACTTTAAAAAAGTTTTTTTAAAAATTTGTCATCTTTCAGCTGTCTAAAACAGATACTTACTGGCCACTTCCATAGCTGATATATATCAGTATATGATAACATATACAAGGCTTCAATTTCATTGTATTTATATGGACATCAGTATCTATGCACCTATTTAAAACAGGAACTCATAAATATAGTACAAATCTATCAAGATCCTGATATACTCTTATTTTATTTTGTATCTTCTGCATGACAAGTAGCACCTAATATTTTTTGAAGTGCCAATATGGCATCCAGGCAGATACTAACTAAACCCAGTTTGACTAGATGAGTATGCATGTGCCAAAAAAAAGAATTCAGGAGAGCTATGATGCTACTTGCCGAAAGAGAATCTGACTTCAGTTCTTTATCTGAACAACTCCACCCAAAACCACAATCAAACACAAGAAAAATAAATGTCTACTGCTTTAACTACCTCTGTGCTTGGTAATACAAGATTATTTTGGCCACAGGTAATGCCACTAAAAAACTGCTCATATTTCCATAACCTCATGAATTTTTTACAGGATAGACATCTACAGGGGATATGATGAGAAATGCACATTTTGGAAAGCCATTCTGTTCTCACTAATAGCTTTAAGAGCATCATGAAGTTTTCACCCACCCTGTATTTGCCAGGAAGAAATAGACAAACCAAGCTGTTTCCATCATCATCTTCACTCCAGACCTGAATTAATGAGGCTTGCAGCACCGTTAACCGGGTGCTCCCTCCAAGAACAAGACTTTGTGCAGGCAGAAGCAGTTTAAAAATAGCCTGCCTCCTGCAGGAGAGATGTACCAGGAACAATGGCAATGGAGAGGAAGGTTGCAAAAAAGTCAAATTTTGCCACTTGGTGGCTTTGAGCTATTTCCTCGGTACTAGAAATCCTATACATCCTGCAGCTGCAGATATGGCCTTCAACATCGCATCATATAACCCCAGAAAGGCAAATACTGAAGAAATAAACACAGATGAAAATATCAAATACAGCATCTCTTTTAAGACTGCTGCTTTTCAGATAAATAATATTCAGGCTAAATATTGATCCCTTTATCTAAAATACAGGCAGGTTTTCATGCCACTGAGTGCTGTAGAGACACAGAAGTACCAGTCTGTCTCTCCTCTTAGATGCTCAGAAGACTCCATGTTAAGATTAACTTTCTTTGCCGTATAGACACAAAAGAGGAGATGAATATATGTTTGTTTTCCACAGATACCACTACAATGGACAGAGGCAAAAAAAATGGTAAACATGCAAAACTTGTTAAGGCTTTTTTTCTTCCAAACTGACCTATCTGAAATGTAATTTGTAACTGGGAAGAAAATGTCTAGAAAAACAACAGGAAAAAGTAAAATAAAAAATTCTTTGTAAGGCATAAATTCAATCTAGTTGTAGACTCAAAAACAACCACCTTTTTCTTCTCTCATTCATTTATTCCACATATTCACATTTAAATGTATCTGGTCATAACTATATGTGACAAAACACTACTGTTCCTGGCTCCCATGAAACCAGGCTTCGCTGCAAACATGCAAATGACCTATTTTGTAGAGGTTTTGAGCTGACAAGACATGATAAAATTTACAGCATTTTTTAAGTGGCTGACGGTTGTAGAGGAGTAACAAGCACAGAGAGTACAATCATCAGCAGGGGAATAAGGGTAGCAGCTGGCTGACTTTTTTTGGAAGATGTCTAGCAAGTGAGCAATGCCAGGTGATGTAGGAAAGAAGCAGCATCTGTGTGCTGGTTGGCACAGGGAGGAACTGTCTGATGGATGGCTGCAATGATATGGAAGTAAGAAATGTTCATGGAGAGGAAAAGCACAGGCAGACAGAGAAATACTACAGAGCCAGCTTGCTCTGTCTGAAGAAAAGACTGCATGGTTTCAGTTGTTCCCAATGTATTACTGCACAACCACAAGCAACCCAGAAGCAGAAGTTATTCAGATCATACTTATGGAAGTCCTAAGCCTTGATCTCAAAAGGCTTCAAGCATATAGTTCTTTGCATTGTGGACTCATGACATTTAAATTCTCCCAGACTGTCAGCTGGGAACACCACTACTGGGAAAGAAAATCCTGGCTTTTGAGAACATAACCGTGAAAGACATTCAAATAGCAGTTAAAAGAAAAGGAAGTTTGAAGTAAAAGTTTGCCATGAGTGAAGTATATTCACTGTTGCTTACCTGTTTCTCTGGTGTGGAGATGGGTACTGGTGTACCTGGAGGGACTGCTGGTGGAGGTGCCTCCTCAATAGGACCTCTTGCAATTACCAGTTTCACTCGATTTCCACACTGCCTCAGAACTTGTGCCACCTGCTCACTGCTCATTCCAGCCAGGTCCGTATCACCAATTTTCAAGATATGGTCTCCACTACACAATCTCCCATGCTGGAGGAAGAATAATGATGAAAAAAATCTATTAATGTCCTGCCATTTCTCCCACATACCATACAATTAGAAAAAGACCACATAGTTTTAGTCACTTTTCAGACATATGAACCAGGTGACTTTTTTGGGTGCCAAGTCAATATCCTGATAACATGGAGAAGAAAATTAGGTTGCCTAATGGCATACTAATTTTACTAAAAACTTCCCCGGAAATATCCAGGACATCCTTTTTCAAGCAGTCAGTCACACTAGCACAGGAAAAAATGCATATAGTTATGGTTACTACCTACTGGTATTTAACAACTGCATGCAGATTAGAGAACTTCAGGTTTCATTTCCAAACACACTTCCAAAAGACAGCATACAAACGTATATTCAGCTTTATACTTCTATTTAAGAACTGGTCCTCAGAAGTAACCGTAACGTCAAAATAAAATATATTTCTCCCTTACTGTGATCCAGTTATTTATATTGCTTTACACTGGTTTACTCTCCTAATGATTTACCTTTAACCAATAAAAAAGGTTCATGTGAATTTAGCCCATACAAAAATTATTAAAGAGACAGGTCTGTAAAAGGAACTCATCTACTTGCTCAGGGCAAGAGTGAGGTAGTAAATCCTGTCCATGCATCTCCAGGCCCTGTTATCGGGCCACCTCTTCTATGGTTGGAAGACTGACCAGTTTCTGAGTCTATTCAATCCTTGACCATCATTAATGCTGTCCTAGATACTTGTGCAATGGACAAGCTTGAAATGGGCTGTGATCACCAAATTCTATTCACGAGCCCTTCAGGCAGGAGCAGAGCCTGTGTGCTGAAGCAGACACATGAAGCCACATGCCTGCTCCAAGCTTCAGTAAGCCCAGCGAGGAGACAAGCAGATGCTCTTCTTAGCCGACCGGGCAAAGCAAGTGTTTGGTGTCCCCCCCCCACCCCTGGATTACAACCAGTATATTAATGAAAGAATTAGGAGTCTAAATGCATCCGCACCAAACATGTATAATGTTAACAGGTTTGAAAAATGTGATTTAGAGCCTAATCCAGCTTTTACATGCAAATGCACAGATGCCCTGCATTAAACACACCTTTACTGAGGATAAATTTCACCACTTGCTCTCTCTTTTTACACTTATGAGGAAAAAAGCTACCACTGCTTAGCATGATTATAAAAGTAAAGAGTAACTTCACATTTTACTGAATGGTAAACAGAAGGGTAGGTTGAATTTACCTGATCAGCCACCCCTCCTGGGAGGATGGTTTTAACAATCACTCCAGTTGACTTTCCTCCCACTATCCCAAATCCCAGACCTGAGCCATCGTTCACCAACTCAATGGTCTCCACATGCTGCCAGTGAACCTAAAAGGAATAAATACAAGCTTGCAAATGATTAAAATAACAACATACATATTAAAACTTGCAAAATATTTTCTCTTATTTCTTGAGTATGTTTTTGAATAAAGGAGGGTGGGAGGAAGGTGGAAATATAGGACCCTTCTAAAAATTACTATTAGGTATAAGATTACATAATATTTAAGCAATAAATTGCTCATTCCATAACAAATGCAATTTCTCCGGTACAAACCAGAGCTGGGTAGTGGGTCAGGCCTTTCAAGAACTTGCTGAATGAATTTAAGCAGCAACCTAGGACTGTCCACCTCCATGCCCCACTGTAGTCAGTGAGAAAAATACTGCTGCTAGGAAATCTCACAGGATTGGAAATTAAAATCTTCAGATAAGTGCATGTTCACATCGGCCGTTATAACAAAGCACAGGAGAAAGCATAAACCAATTCAGAGGTTAAAGCTGAAAGCAGTACCAGGTATTGCGAGGTGGGCATTAGCAGAATTGTCCCCTGTGTATTGAACAAAGATTTCTGGGTTGTCTGATGACAACAGCACTGGAATGAAGTAGCTCTGATGGCAGGCTTCACGTTCTGACAGGAGTAAAACTGTTCTGAAAGAAAGACAAATGCTAGCTTGCTCACGTGGGGTGGTACTGAAGGGATGACTGGAAACTCCTGGTATTGTTTCTCCCGAAGAACAAACCACACCATAAAAACATCTGAAATTTAAAACTGCAGCTGGTGCTCCACCAGGTAGGAATTTGAAAATAAGCAGTTGTTTTGGAATAATCAAGGTACTACAAATTCAAAGCCCTGTAGTACCTGTTTGGGAATCCGCAGTCTTAACATAAACCAATGATGGTTGGTTCAACCAAGCAAAGCCTGAAGAAAAAAGAATGGCTCCAGATAAGCTGCTTTCCCCCAGCATTTGAAAGTGAAGGGAACACAAGGACTGGGAAAAGCATGCATGAAAAAACAGAAGAAGCTGTGGCAGGTTTGAAAGGAACATTTTTTCAAGCAAGGGAAGCTGTTTGGAGAATACAGAGGCAATCACATAGAGAAAGAAATGTGTCACGGGAATACTGGAAGAGAGCAGGCCTCTCCTATGTGGGGACAAGAAAAGACAGGCCAATCAGCTTTATTCCTGTACACAGAAGAAAAGATTCTGAAATTTCTTCACTAAAGGTTTTATGCTAATGATTAAAATAAACACTAAAATAGGTGCTTTTTCTAGACTGATTGCTCTGTATACTTCTGATTATCGACTCCCTTAAAGAAGAGCCACAGATGACTGAACAGCGAAACCTACAGAAACCAAAGATAGGCCGTTTCATCCCAGGACAAGCCATTACATGAGTAAGATACCAGGAAAAGAAAGTGCAGTTAGTATCACCGCATTTCAGAGCTATGTTCTCTACACCTAGATGTGCAAAAGCTTTCAAAAGAAAGGAAACAGCAGAGCTGTTTTCTGGGGGTCCTAAAGTGTGTCCCTACACATGGCATTTTGATGGCTCTCTCTTGTTGCTTTATTTGAGCCCCACCGCTAACAAACAACAGAGAAACAAACAGAGAAGCACCCACCCAGCTGGTGGTGCAGATCAGATTGCAATGCCTCAAAAATTTCTGTTTGCCCAAGTACAAGGCAAAGAGAAAAAAAGATCCTGTTTACTGCTATCTCAAAATAAACCTTCATGAAGTTAAGGTAAACATGCTGTATTTGCATTGGTGGATACAGAGAATTTGGCAGATGGGAAGAAGGAATACATCCAAGATCAAGATGCCCCCCAGCAAGCCTGAATATTTTCTACTCTTTGCATGGGAAAAGGTACAACAGAGATAAATAGAAGAAAAACCTCAAGAACTGTGAAGGAAATGTACACACAAGTTACAAAAAAAAGTCTCAAAATACTAGATGCAGTAAGCGCATACATACCCAGAACTGAATACACAGTCGTTTGGGGTGTACTCACCGGGTTGGAATGGGCTGAAACTGTGCTAGCAGCAGATGGAGACCGGGAAACTACAGGACTGATGAGCTGAGGAAAAGTGCCCCTGGCCACAACTAGCTGGACGTTATCTTTTGCTTTCTGTAGGATGCTGATAGCCTGTTGATGTGTAATTGTCTGATCAAGGGCTTGTCCGTTAATAGCAAGGATTTGATCTGCTTCCTTCAGCTTTCCATCTCTGTCATGTATGTGTAAACAGGGAAAGGGGACGACAAAATAAACAAACAAGAAAAACCAAAGAAGTGTTGCCACAGAAATTACAATATTTTGACAATTTTCCAGTACGTTTAATAACCTGTTCTCTATTTCCCCCACTTTTTAATCTCTCCCTGCAGTTTTGCTGCAAGGAGCTGATGCGGCACCCTGGTGATCGCTTCCTTTGAAGCTAATCCCACTGCCACTCTCCCTTGGCTACTACCCCCTAGCTAGCTTCCTTCTCCTTGTACCCCCATGCGAGACTAAGCATATTAGATCTCAGTCGCTCCCAACCATAGCCTGGGAACTTATGTTTATTCTTGACTTTGAGCCTCTTGCTTAACAGACCAAGTGCTCCACTTTGTTCAGTGTGCCCATTCTGAATATTCATCAAACCATGGAGTGGAACACATTTTCATCAAGATGTTACAGAAACAAATTTTGTAAAAAAAAGAAAAAGAAGGGGAGGCAGAGAGAGAAACAGAAAGAAAATGATAAAACAGATCCCTTTTAAATGAGGGGGAAAAAAGCCCTGAACAAATTAAAAAATAACTCTTCACTTTCTGACAAAGGAAGCACTACTATAAAATTACATACTGAGCCCTTCCCCAGAACTACTTCAAAGGAAGCGTATGAAGCCTATACAGATGAGTTACCCTCTGCCTCCTCCACCACTTCTACTGCTTCTGCAAGAACCCAGCAAAAACTCTGGAGTCTTGTCATCAACATCCTGAAGTGGCAATGCTTTGAAAACAAAGGGCAGCAACAAAAACAAGGATCCGTATCGCACCAGCTTTTGTGAGCACCTACGGTGTAGAAGCCAAGGTACTCAACAGCATTCAGGAAAAACACTGTTTAGCTTCAACCCATAATATTTCACTTGTGAATTTGAACTGTTTTTCAGAGTGCTCTTGAAGACTTATTACTGCCAGGGCCTTTCTGATTTATGAGCCCTGTAACAGTTGTTGAATGTTTCTCTTCTCGCCAGTGAATCGGGCAGGGCCTGATTCAGTAAAGGCAGGTCTCAACTCCATGGAATAAGAGAAGTAAAAGCAAAGGCCTCTTGAAGGGGAAGGAAGAAAAAAGAAAACAGAAGAAAGTAGAATTTAGGCAGATTGAAAAATATTGTAATGACACAGAGCAGGCCACTTTTCGTAACTGAATTAACTCTGTAGGCCACACTCTGCCCTCTGTTAAAAGGACAGTGTTCAGAGCACAAATAATCAGAAAAGTTCTCCCTACAGCACAGTGAGAAACAGCATGGAGATGACTCAGCTGCCCCACACAACATACAGAGCACACCACAAAGCAGCTCTGGCCAGGATCCTGATCAGCAAATCCACACACAGTGATACACCCCATGAGTCTGCAGTGAACCAGCGCTGCTGCCATTCACCACTGAGTTTGTTTGCTCCCTCGGGCTGTTCTTACCGAAGAAATCCATTTCTCTCAACACTACTTGTGGAATCAGGATTAAAGTCTAAAGCATACTTTCAGCAAGCTATTATTGTTATTATTATTGCTGAGTTTCTGGTAACATCAGCTGAATATCTCTTTTAAGAGTCTAACAACTTTAGGTCAAGCCCTGCTTGATTAAAAGCTGCGTTTCACACCTGCTCAGTGGGACCCTACCTAACAAACAACCCTGCTGGTTACAACTGATTTTTTTGCACCAAATTGTTTTTCAGTGCATTCAAGGACAGCAAAATCTGTACTTCAGCTTTAAAAGCCATGACACAGAACAGTAACCTCCCCATTTTCCCTGTTGGAAAGGAGATATTATGAACAAACCACAGAGAAACTACATCTGTAGTTTCTAGAAATTCAGAACAGGTAATACGCTGCCCTGTTCCAACATTACATAAATTGTAGTGATAAGTAGTTTTAAATCTGCTATGATGTATGGCTTAGAATACGAGAGAAACATGCCCTTGTACCACAAGAACAACAGCAATAACACAACTAAATTGCAGTGTCATGTTAACACTTGGTACAGTAAAATACTCCAGTAGTAATCTTACCTATGTGCCACACTTCCCTCCTGGATTTCTTGCACAAATATTCCTAGTTCTCCCCTGTTTTCACTCTTGAGTCCCACGACACTGAAGCCCAGACCACCACTTAAAGGTTTAATAAGCTCAATGGTCTCAACAAGACGACCCTGTTCAGTAGAAGAAAAAAAAGGGTACAAATGTTAAAAATGTTGAACAGCAGCATTAATACATGTGGTAAACAACTTGGAAATGAGTTTCTAATTTCACAGCTACAGCAGGACAAGGCTACACTAGCTAATAACTGAAACATAGTTGTTCAGTTCTGATTTCTCGCTATCATACAGAAAAGAGGCAATTATGAAAGATTTGAGAAATAAAGATTATTACAGCCCAGAAAAGGAAATCAGGAAACAACAGCTAAATATACAGAGTTTAGGCTTAGTAGTGACTAAACTAGAATATATGTATCTATAAAATTTTAGAGGGTACAGGCCAAATCTCAAGCAGAACTACAAAAGACGACAAATTTCAGAAAGAGGGAAAAGTAGGACTGTGCAAAAGGCTCTCCAGGAGAACAGCAGGAGACTTCCCCTATCTGGCTCTACTACAGGTTAATCAGAAAAATGCTAGAATATTTGCCTGGCCATTCTCAGCTCCAGCCACGGAAAGGACTCATAATACACCATTTCTGCCTACCACGGGAAAGCGGTAAGATTACAGAACAATGCATAGCAAGGCCAAAAAGGAATTTTCCATCTTATTTCCAAGCAAGTCACAGAACTAGCTTTCATTAGTTACGCATACAAGAGCATGCTCTGACAAAGCATCTCTCTCACCCACAGAGTGGCAGTCCTACAATGAGCGT
This sequence comes from Pygoscelis adeliae, assembly GCF_000699105.1. Lineage (NCBI taxonomy): Eukaryota > Metazoa > Chordata > Aves > Sphenisciformes > Spheniscidae > Pygoscelis > Pygoscelis adeliae. Next base: position 3,299,611 of record NW_008825114.1, read on the forward strand.
GGAAAGATGACATGCTGACCTGTGAGAGGCACACTGCCCAGCTAAGGACAATAACTCAGCAGTGACAATGTCAAGGCTACTTTTCCAACTGTTTTCTCATTTACCAATTGTTCCTCAAATTAAAAGGTTATTTTTGTTTTATATAGCAAGTGAGCTCTGGTTTGCTGAACAACTCAATTGCTTTCAAATAAACATACATGTATTTTAATATTCCAGATAATCAGTGATCCGCATTTTGTGGTTACCAAACAACATGCTTACCTGGGACATATTTCTGATCAGCTGCTCAAAGTCATCACTAGAGGACTTTCCATTAATCTGAGGAGTAATGGGTCTCACCGATGCTTCTAGCACATTAGCTGGACTGCCATTCTGCTGAGCCAACAAATATGACTCATTATGTGGCAAGGACCCCACGTTCACACCATGATGGAGAAGCTGGGGGAATTCACCAGTGGAATGTATGGAAGGTGTAATATTTACCTGTAAAAGATTGATGGCAACACAGATTTATAGACAAAGCAGAAACCTCCTCCTTATCCAAGAGCACCATGATAGGCCAACTGCTTGTTAAAAATGTTTGAAAACCCAACTTGCAATTTTAAAAAGACATTTTAAAAAGCAAAATTATCTTTAATATTTATCATCAATGTAAAGTTGTGAATTATCAGTATAAAACATGAAAGAACCTGATAAAAATAATCTAAAATTATTTTCCATACTTTGCCTAAAATTCTTTTGTTCATATCAGCATAGCAGCTTGAAGTACTCCAACACAATGGTAGAGGTAAACAGTATGAACAAGCTTTTCCTACAGTACCAGTATTTTTAAAAACAAATTTATCAATTATTTTATAAAAAAAAAAAAAAAAAAAGTATGTGCATTTTTGATGAAAAAAGGAAGAAACCTCACCAGCTACATAGGGAACAAATTGCACTGGTCAGGGTTTCTGCATCACTATGCACTATGGCGGCCATTGTGACTCTCTCATGAGCTAGAATTAAATACAAAATTACTGAACAAGTCTAAAATCACCAGGCTGATCTGAAAACCACAGTCATCCCTTTACATAGGCAGCCTTGACAATACACTTCTCTTAGAGCAGAAAAGAAAATAAGAAAATTCTCCGCTTTGCCCAGCCATATTAAATTACCTATTTTCAAGCACATTTCTGCTGACCAATCTAATGACTGGCTGGTGGTGGTAGAACGCTCAGGTGAAGCAGGAGCCCTCATTTGGCTGATGTCCCACTTGCCTGTTGACTGTCAACAGGCACTGTTTTACTCCACATCAATCTGTTTCATACTTGCCTGGCACACTAACCCACAATTTAAGATCACAATATTGCAGCCTCAAATACTTTTCATAGTTTCACAGTGAAAATTTTCTAGCATTCTGCACCACAATACAAAAGACTGGGATTCCCCTTCCTTGAAGCCTTATTTTTAAACTTCAAGTATCATTCAAAACTGTAACTGTATTCTAAAATGTCTACTGCACCATCTCAACTGTTTAAGCATGCTACTTCCACTAGGTTTATCATATCATTCTCCCAACAGTCCAGTCGTTAAAAGGTCAGTATTGTTCTCCATCACGTAATTCCCTCTCATCTGGGTGCTTTAGGAAAATATAATGGAACAAACATCATTTGTTGAACACCTTATGTGCCTGGGAAGACCCTCAAGTTACAGAAAAAAATACCAGAAGACAGCACTGGAAAGAAAAGTCCTCAACAGCACTTAACCGGCTCTGCCATAAGAAACTGGAAAGAGGAAACCGGGATGTTTGGAACTCAGTGATTTCCATCACATGGTGATTACGTTCTGTTGCCTATATCTGTGAGGAATCTCTTGAGTGATGCTTACAATGTGCACACATGCACTTTCTTCAATCACATACAGTCATTTCAGCACGCCTGTAAGGCACAGGTGGACAAGCCTTGTTTCATAGTTCATTACACGTAACACCACCCAGAGACATAATCAAATTCTGCCCTTCAATGAATGCAAGATTTCCCCTCACATTATATGCATGGATTTGAAACTAATATCTATGCCATACTGCATTTCTTATCTGCCTGAGTCCATGTAACAGGTTAATTCACTTCCACCTTCCCAATGTCACTCACTTCAATGTATAAAAGTATATCACTGAACTTGGTCAATTAATGTGCTTCATTTCTTGTTCTCTTCCACCTTCAAATCTTCTTATACATCCTGCTGTCATGTTCCTTCCCGCAAAAAACTGTCATGGGTCAAATTATTATTTGTTAGAATATCTAACACCACTGTAATCAGCCAGTCTTGCACTGCTTCTATTTAAAAACATTTTCACATTTCCACAGCAAGATAAAGCCGCCTAAGAGTATATGAGATGCAAACCCAAACAACTACTCATGTGTACTCACAGGCTATAGTATATGGGTCTGATATCACAAATGTTAGTGAGTCATGGATACATGTTCATCTTCTAAATTACAGTGCTCATTCTAGAAAATAGCACTGAACTGCCCTAATAAATAAAAGTTTATTGAGTATGACACATTGCCCTTACAATGAATTATATTATATGCCTTCTCTGAATCTAAAATACTTGTTGTACCACTCAGTATCCCATACAGCACAACCTTCAGTATGCAAAGGAGCTCTGTGCTCATCCTGTACTATGTTCTATATATGTTCTGCTAGTACTGTGTAACAAAGGATTGCTTTAGGCAGCTCATTTCACTGTTCGTAATGTTCAAATGGCAGGCTAGCCATGATGGGCACATTAACTTCCACCTGAACATGTGCCCAGTATCACCATTTTCTTCTCTAGGTAAGTTTGAAGGAGTTCTTCAATTAAGATATGACAGTCTCCTTAAGGATTTATGTTTTTCTCTCTGGTAGAAAACTCACACATTGCCATGCTAAAATAGAAGTAGCACCAGGCTGATTCATATTTTAGTTTTACATTGTATGCTTTTATAGACCAAACCCTGTTCAAACCGGCAATATAGTGCCGACCTTCTCAGTCTGACATTTCATCCCTTCTGCATACTTGTATGAGCTGGAACATCACTGCAACCATATAGGAATTGACTGACCTCTCCCATTCCTCCTGCCTTCCAAACCAGAAGATGGAAGTTGTTCATGTTTTCCTAAAACATTTTCCATAACTAAGTATTAACTCAATTATTCTGAAGACACTGGATGGTTTTTATTTGCATGATGGTTGAAATACCACTGAAAAGAAGTGCTGCATCTATATATAGCAGGAAAAGACAAAAATAACCCTCCAATCCACACCAGTTTAACTAGAACTTTAAAAAGCTTCACCTCAAATCTTCAGTACAACCGTGATTACAGCACAGCTACAATGCAGTATCAAACAACACCTCTTCAATAGCAATTGATAGCAACACCTTATTTTCATCACACCTTTTTTAAAGAAACACAGCTATACGTTCAATGGGGGATGTGCTTAACATGGGAAGCCTACCTCACATAAAGCGGCTTCTGACTTGTGAAACTCCAAGAAAAAAACAAAACTCTACGAAAAAATGTCAAACTGTTAACAGGATAAAATTTTGTGTATGTGTGTGTGCAAAAAACTTAGATTTCGGAATGTTTTCTCTCCCATAACACACACTTACACTTTAAAACATTTCTGTTTCATAATGACATTTATAATGATCCTAAAGGTAGAAGTTCAGAATCCCCAGACAAATTACAAGCAAAAACGTGACGACGACTCTCTTCCCTGTCCCCCCCCCCCCACAAATACAGGCTTATAGCATGTAAAAAGTTGAGAACAACTGGTTTATATTCTTGCTAACTGCAGAAGTGTAGGTTATTCCAGGGGGAGCAATAAACCACAAGTGGAAATTTTAGAAAGATGATGCTCTTGTGGTTGCATGAAATATTTTTCATAACATATATAAATTGCACTACTTTGCAGTAATAAAATCACCGTAATTCCATCAAGAAGTACCTTTATAGCACTGTGATTGTGTAAGTACCGTATGAAAGAATATTGATTTTTGTTTTATAATTTGGCTTATACTAGTTTTCCTTGATTGGCTTTCTCCTTACTGTATATAACATCTGCAATGCGGACATAATTGGGCATAAGACAAAAAGAAAAATTCACAAATACCACTGAGTATGATAAAACCTACATAACAGTCACACAGATAGACACTAAATGCAATCAAATAGTGCTTACATGCAGTGCTCAAAATATTTTTTTTAACAAAAAAGGTGCTATCCAAGCCATGTCAGTAGTGCATCAACATTTAAAGTAATGTAATTGGCATTGCTAGGTCTCAACTTGGTCAGGAACGAATTCTCGGTGTTTCTGCACTCCAGTCATTGAGCCCCGGCCCTTGGAGACCCCAAGAAGCAGAGGACAGTACTTCAGCTGACTGCCAGGTGTCCCGAGTAGCAAAAAAGTCTGCTGCAACAGTGACCGCACTGGAAGCGACGAAGCGCAAGCCAGCCGCCGTGCGAGCCCTGCAGGGAGGCGGGCAGCGAGGAGAGCACTCTCAGGCACCCTGCCCTGCCAGGCGCTCCCCACGCCGCAGCAAAAGCCCCCAGGCTCCCCCCAGGCTCCCCGAGAATAGGCACTGGCACTGGCACCAGCACTGCTCCAGCACCGCCCTGCTGGCTGCTCCTTTACGTCTCCACCCTCGGGGCGGGTGAAGCAGATTCCAAATTAGCATTTCTTATAAGCATTTCATTTCAGAACATGGAGCAAATGGCATTGTTGCAGAAAGGGGTTCCGGACAGGAACTAAAGGTGTCCCTTAGTTGTACAAACCACAGAGTTAAGTGAGTTTTCACAGGCAATATGAAAAGACACAGTTTCTCCATTTCTTCCCTAAATCGACTCTAGTGCTGACACCCAGCCATCCCATGCAACCCAGTGTGTGCTGCGCTGCGGGAGGGACTCTTCCCCACTACTGCATTGTGAACGAAAACCTACGGTCAAACTCACAAGCAAAAAAAATCTGAGGAATGCAGCCCAGCCAAGGGAAGGGTATTTTGTTCTGGCAGAGCCCTGAGTGGAGTGGAGGCAGGAGGAGGAGGGGAGGAGGAGGTGGACAAGGGAGAGGCAAAAAGGAAAGGAAGAGAAGCAGGAAAGGACGGCCAGCACAGTCTGAGTATTTTCTTTAAAATATTTTTCAAAGAAAAGAAAATATTGTTGAAAAGTTCAAAACATCACAATCTCTATTTTTCTTTTCTATCACTCCCTTATCTTCAAACAACGAGACTGCTCTTCAGCATGAGAAAATAAGCATTCACTGAAGAACAAGGATATGAAGAGGCAAAAAAAAACTGGGTTCCTTGAGTGCTCCTCAACTCAAGTGACTAATAAATCAGGACAGTGATTCTCAAAAAAACATCCCTTTGCTGTCCCTAGACCTTTCCCACTGCAGTTCTTAGCTTCGCAATAACAGATTTGCAGTGCAAACAAATCCTGTTTGCCTGTTTAAGAAAAAAAAAATTTAAAGCACCTACCAATAAGCACCAGAGCATCAGATTTGATGACTTTAGCATCATGCCTCACCAACATCCAGATGAAGCAACATACCATTCAGTCCACACCACTGCATGTAACACAAATGCAAACTCAAGAGGCTCGTGTAAAGCACACACCAACAATGAAGGGGATCAATTTCCAATTAACACACAGAAGCTTTAAGGAAATGGGACACCAAATCTGAAACACCTCCATGCATGCAGAAACACACACTTTTTCAGATCTTCTTTTGGTGCTTAAAAGATCATTTATCTGTAGGAAAAGAAAGAAAAGGAAGTCTACTATTTTAGACTATAAAAAATGGTAGTAACTCTCACTGGAATGCAAGGAGTATTTGTCTGCTAAAACTGTATATTTGCATCCTGTTTTTTGCTAGGAAAACATGACAGATGTTTACATGATTTGCCAGCTCATTTTCCAGACTCACTGCACAAACAGAAGATGGGGCTCTCACTATCATCTCTCTGTCTTCCAGACACAGTGCCTCAAGACAGAACACATCCTACCCTCAAATTTATTGAGGCCAATACAGGCCTACAAGGAGGTCTCACTTAGTGACCTACTTCTGCTGGGATGCTTGCAAAGAATCAGTTTGACTTAGAAAGTAAATTGCCATTATTGCTTCTCTGCTCCCATCCTCTCTTTCAACCTATACTTTCCTAAAAGATGGCCTTCTCCTGAGAATTTTACAATAGTCTTGTAGCTCTTTAAAAACTCATAAACTAATTAAAAACACAGAAGCTGTTTAACAGACCGTCACTTACACTTCACCTTGAGAAGAAACAGACCCCCGTTCAACTTTCAGTGCAGCTCATTGTGAAACATCAAAAAAATTTAGCCATCCTAGTCTCGAGTGGGTAGAGACTGCAACACCTAGCCACTGCACAGCTCAGCACGACTTGTCATGCTGTTTCAAACATAGCTCTGACTCCAAGTGCTTGGGAAACAACTTGTCTCCTTCCTCAGTCTGGCATGGCTTGGCCAAAAAGCCCTGGTCGCTATTCACATGCCTTGCAGTTTTCACCAACCTGTAGTTTAAGAGTTTTGAGAGCACAGTGCCTTCCCAACCATAAAAAGAAAACTAAAATGTGACCTTGAACAAAACTGAGCCTTTGAAAATGCAAGAAATATATTTTTAACATGACTGCCTATTTCATGATTTTATTCTTTGTCCTGTTTCAATATGCTTTATAAACATTTAAATAAAGCAAAGAAGAGACAGACAATCTCATGTTATATTGTAGGGAAGAAATTATTCTATAGAGAAATCACAGGATACTTTCTGAAGAGCTGACCCAAATCTAAGAATGGCCAGAAACATACATTTGCATGTGCAAGTGTTCATATAAGCACATATCAAGAAGGGAATTCACATCCAAGCAGCTCCTCTGTCAGCTAGACTGGATATGTACCATGCAACATGCACAGGCCACTAAAGTTACCGCACAGATAAACCAGCAGGGTTAGGGCAGCAGGTAAAATTATTATTTGCTTTTTAAAAAATACACATCTGAAATTGCCCATCTGTAGTACCAGCTGCTTCATTTTACTAATTTAGGTGGCTGTATTTAAAAAGAGAAGCATCCTTTAACTTCACCGCTAATGTCTGGAAGTGAAAGTTTAATTTGCCTTTTCACCAAATTCTCATTAATGCTTCAGGCATACTTTCATTTCTCACTACACGTTCCCAGAGTCATCACCACATAATTCACATCATTTCTGAATGTCACTGTTAAATTCTCCTTTTCAAATAGCAGAGCAAAGAAACTCTCAGAACAGCTTTTTTTCCTAGATTTTTTTAAATCACTCCAATGTCATCAAGTCTCTATATACCAAACATGCAAAACCTGAAAACATGGTCACGTAGACACCATTCTAACTTATTTCTTGTCTGTGCAAAATAGCATCAAGATGATCCAGAAGAGGCAATAAAGGGCCAGATTGTGCTCTTCTGCCACACAGTTGAAGTAGCGTCAAGACCGTGAGGACTCCTCACCAGCTCAATCCGACCAGAGACCAGATGCAGCTCCACGCTGACAATAAGGTCAGTGTGCGGGGGCTGCATCCTCCCACTTCGGCATTTCTGCGTAACAGAGCACAGAGCTGCCCATCTTGTAGGAGTCAACAGGAACAACTATTTGCAAAGACAGATATGCAGTTTAGTCCTAATTCAGTTACTGAACTACTTTTTATATTTTTCAAGTTCTTATTCTGCTGTAAGGAAATTAAATTATAGTATTAAATAATCAAGTCAATATAGCCGAGTTGCTGCCCCTTTTCTCATCCTCACCAAAGACATGCAGAAAAGTAGTACTTTTACTTAAAACCCTGAGCAAGGAAAAAGGAGGTAGGAGCTCTTGCTTCTCTTTGATCTTTTATTCCTACAAAAAAAAAAAAGTCGCATCCTTCCGAAGTCAACATTCCACAGCTTCCCTTATATATTCTCATTTTAGCAGGGTAAGACACAAGAGAGCAATAGAAGGCTCCTAGAAAAAAACTCCTAAGACCTCATACAAAACATGTTCCTTTTTAAAGGACAGAGACAGAAAGCCTTATGTTAACTCCCCACCCAGTATCACCATTTCCCTACCATGCACATCGTAAGTAACAAGCATATACATAAAAAACACATATACAAACAAAGCCCAGAAAATGTCCACCTCAGTTCCTGAAGCTTTGGATCAGACGTTTAATTTAGGCTATTTGATTTCACTAGTCAAGATACAGAGACATACACATTTTTGCACCTTCTTAGCAATTTTTCTCTTGCACCTGGGAGGCTGCTTTTCCTACCTGATCTCTCAGTTGTTGAACAGAAGTCTGAAGGTTGAGAATTTGGTTAAAGAGAGGACTCTGCAGCACTGATTTTAGTAAGCTCAGTTTCTCCTCGTTTGCAATGTCACCTCGATCCCGAAGTTTTGCCTGCAAGCGCTCCATGGCCTGGAGGGCCCGATGTGTATCTGTAGCGGTAATCATTCCTAGTCAGGAGCAGTTTATAAACAGCCACATACAAGCAGGTAACAGGTTTAAATGTATCCCTCTCTACTGCTTAAACTACAGAGGACTTGAATGGTTCAGTTCTGAACGAAAATCCCAGCCCAAACATGTCTAATGAATCAGGAAGTCAGAGGCTGAGCACAAACCACAAGCCAACGAAAATTACATTTTTGTCCATCAAGAACTGCGTTACAAAAGTGAGAGTCCTCATTAACATTTGTCTTTCTCATATGAACTTTTTTAATTCTAGTAAACATTAAAACAATGAAATCAAGACAACATGCTAAAAATTAAATACACTAAACAAATGATGGTACACCTTTTGTTTTTAAATACAAAATACAAAAACCCAAATACATCATATTTCTAAGCACAGTAGATATGTTTTACAAAATCTCTCTCAGCAGTATACACCAATGTCCTAAATCTATCATGCACACTTGATTTGGCCACAAAAACATAGTGATACAAATAAAAAAAGATTACCAATTGTTTCCAACATGTCTCTTGCTTCTCAGCTTCTATTCCAATAATGGTAAGAGGCAGCAAATACAGTATTTCCCTGAAAAATAACAGAAAGGGAAAAGGATCACATTTATAGAAGCACTAAGGTCTGAAGGAAAAGAAAAAAGCTTGACTTCTGAAAACAAGAAACAGCCCCACAAAATAACAATCCACAAAAACCGTATCTCCTTGGATAATTTAAATAACCTCAGAGGTGACCATATTCTGAGTCACTTTGGAGGTTAATACCTGCCTGAAAATTGCTTTTAGGAATATCCTTTGTAATATTTTTGCATTTCCGTATCTAAGCTGCTGTCTGCATACTGTTACACATGTCCTGCATTGCTTTAATCCGAAGCTATGAGTCATAGCTGTCACTGATACTTTACAGAGTTTCATCGCTTTCCTTTTCAGTGATTCATAAAAAACATTCCCTGCGGGATCAGTTTTCAAGCTCTATGTTGACAATTTCAGGTGCATGAGCCATAGCAAATTTTTTGAAGTCATCTTTTAAAAAGAAAAGTCACATAAGTCACAAAGTCTTCATGCTACACAGGCTTGCAGGATTCTCACACTACAGCCGCCATTGTTAACGCCTATTGGAACTGAGACTCAGATCTGGATGACGGCTGGGTTTTCACCAGCATGGGATTCCAGGCAGGAAATTCTACACTGGGAGGAAGAAATTCTGAAATTGCTTTAATTTTTTTTGTTGCTTTTTGGGGTTTGGGTTTTTTTTACCAACAGTGTGTCTGCAATTGCTCAGAAATTTGTAGTGACAGAGTATATTTGATGGAGAGGGATAGCTGAGGAGAAGCGAGTTCAAATACCATTGCAGGTATATGAACTGAGCTGTGCATTTTATCGTCTTACCTTCCACAACGGTGCCTTTGTTTTATTGATAATAGGAAAGCACTTCAGTATAGCATCCCAACTTGAATCTGGTGAGCTTATCAATATGCAGAGAGCTCTGATCTCTAAGCACTCAGGAAAAATGAGGTTTTTCTTGAAACTTTGGAGAAAAATAGGGAAAGGAATGGTGTTGACAGATCTCTGGGTAAGACAGCCTAACTAAAATTCAACAGGACCATTCATTAGCTATAGAACCTGAGCAGGACAAGCATGAATCAATCCTCACAATAAAAGCAAGAAAACAGCTGTTAACATAGGTTCACTTAGAAGGAACACAAGCTAGGATGAACATTTTGACAAGCCTACATTATCTGCAGTTTGTGCAGAAAACCCAACTCAAGTGGATTTAAAATGGTTTCAAGTTCCATCACCAAGACTTCCCTAGTTTCGATACGCCTGAGGTTTCATATCAGTTTATTTTATTGCATTTGAATTTGCCAATACATTGGTACAGAATCACTGATCATCCTTTCTAGGACAAGGTACCACTTACGGACAGACATTCAAATCCTTTGAATCTGACTTTGTCAAAGTAACCTTATTCCATGATCCAAATTATGCATATCAGTAATAAATAAAAACAAGCCTTTATGAATTTGTTTTCTCACTTGGCAATGCAAGTCCCAGCATATGATTACCAGATCTGAAAACCAAACCAAATCTCTTGTGTTTTCACCTTATCGCTCTACAAAAACAAGACAAAAAACATGTCTATGTTACACGAGAAGGACTGTATGAGATTATTTAAACATTATGAAGGAAGCTGGCTTCCCCAAACCTTAACCACTCATAGCTTTTCCTTCTAGATTAACAAACTACTATCACGTCTTCTATTCAGAGCCCCTATTTACAAATAGAGGCATTTATGTCATGTTCACAGGTGTTTTTCTCAGTGGCAATGCCAACCAAAGCAGTTCTTTCCTGTTTCACTGTTCCAGTTCTTCCTCTACAGCTACTTTTGGGGCTGTGTTGTGGATGCAACCAGAAAACTGTGCAAAAAAAAAAAAAGACGTATTTTTCAGTAATTTCAGTGCCATGATCCTGTTTATCACAGTAGTATATGCACAAGCACATAGCATCGTATGTTCAACACTCATCTTCTGAGGAAACTAAACAGGAAAAATACAGGGTTATTGTTCTTCTGCTTTAGCTCCCTGAGAACCTCAAGAAGAGATGCAGCTGTAAAAAGTCCATATCTTTTGGAGTAGCTAGGTATTGCTTTATAGTGTGATTCAACTTGCCTAAAATGCCTAAAATCTCACTCTTGGTGTGCTGTGAAAGGCATGTTTTACAAGTGACAGAATGGACAAGGTCACCACTGTGTTTGTGCAATCCCAGAGGTACAAACTCTGATGATTTATAATGGAAGCTTTCTGAAAGCAGACACAAGTCCTAAACATACTCTGTAGATGGAGATGATCCTATCTAATTTGCAATGAAAAGATGTCCTTAGCTCTGCTAAGACACTCATGATATATTTTCTATTTACCTTACGCTTTAAAGGTAGGAATACTGCTCCAGAGCTATCTTAGCGTCAGCAAATCCATTTTTAACTCTCAGTTTAATTCTGCTTATTTTGTGTTTATATTAGCGGGGAATCCCTCCTCAGGTGACCAGCTTAATGCTTTTGTCGATTGAGGCACTAAGCGGGAGCAAGACCAAAACTGCCATCCGGATGTTTTCCTTCAGGACGCTTCCTCTGACGCAGAAGCAATGCATTGAGGCACACCAGCATTTCTACATGTCGCAGTCCAAGATGACCCCTGTTCACTCTGCCTGCACTCCGAAATGGCGAAAAGCCACGTGACTGTGCTCCTGCTGTGCCACATCCATGCTAACAAGTGGGATCTGTCAGCACCAGCTTAGTGGCACATTAACATAGCCAAAGTACAGGGGAAGCAAGCACACATCTGTCCAAAATGCACCACAGAGATATACCCATAACCACCGCCACCCACTATAGGTGCAACTCCTGACCTTTAAACCAGCTTGCTTCTAGGTATTTTAACAATAATGTGCTGGGCAGAAGGATGGAGGCATGCATGATTATTTGTTGAAAGGCATAAGTCTATGATTTGCTATCGTGAATATTTTTATAATGCCATCACAGGCTTCTAGATGCACAAATGGGAAGTTTAGTTCCGATTCTCTCATTTTGCATACTCCTAGCAGTCTGTATCGCAGGAGTCTGAAGCCAAAACCAGCCCTTCTATACATGATATAAATACTGTTCACACCTCAAAGAGCTTACTAGCTTAGCTCAAAGTAGATTTAACTATTTTTGTATTTCAGTGCTAAAGTTCATTAATCTCTTTACAGTAATAAGAACACAGACTGAGTTAGACTTTTTTATTGGCAACTTGAAGAAATACTGTTCAACGAATAGCAAGTTAAATTCACTTTCAAATGTTTAAAGGCACAGGTACCTGAAAGATGTGGCTTTCCAAAAAAAAAATAAAAGCACCTGCTTTTTTTTTTTTTTTCCCTCCTGTTTTATAACAGGAAAGTAGAAAACACAAGTAATTTTGAGACGGGTACATGGTGAGAATCATGCCATCTTCTACTAAGCATGCACAAAAGTTAAAGATGATCCCTTTCAAACTTGCACTTCTGAAATTTGATTCTTCCCATGCTAACAAACAAAAATGTGTTATATACACATTTCTCCACTCTTTATGCTGCCCTTCTTCTATGAGGTCAGTTGCCAGAAAACAGTTGGCATGCCGCAGCTCTAGTTTCCTTGTGCCCATTCCTAAAACACTAAAATCCACAGGTGTCAGAATTTTGAAAAACAGAAATGAAATTTATGTTGAACACCTCCTTCCCACTGCAACCACACAAGCCACTTAACTAAACAGCCAAAAGATTGATGAAAAGGGAAAGATAACCCACTTCCAATGATTACTCTTTCACACCTGATCATGTAGTTCCTACAAGGAAAGTTGCTCTGTTTCATTGACGGATACTCCATCTACTATTTCACAAAGCCATTTCAGATAATACCCTGGAAACTAATGCTCATAGCACTGGATTAGCAAACATGCGATGCCAAAGATAGAAAACACAGTAATAGGCTTTGCCCTGTAGCTCCTGTAGCTTACTTGAAATGCTCTGAGGATACAGAGGAAATGCCTATCTTAAGAGTCATCTCTAGGTCCAAACTTTGGCTAGGAGTTGCTCGAGATTAAACCTAAATCTGTTTCAATTAAGTAGCACAGTAATCACAACATGCATTTTATAGCTGCTAAAAAGAGTATTTCAAAATTTCTAATCTAAATTTCAATACCTGGGCCTGGATTTGGCTGGGCTAGAGATATCCTTGTGTACTTGATTTTTATCCTGTGTCGTTTCCCTCCCCTACTTTCTGGCTATCACTCAAACAGGCATGTTGTGTTAGCACCGCCTGGCACAGGAACGGAAAACAAACCGCACAGGAAGTGGAAGATACTAATTACTGCTAAACTTTCTGCTTTGCCTGCAATTTCCAGGAGCTCTTCCGTTTCTCCCAGTTACCTCCCGCATGCTGGCTACCATCCCTGGGAAGAAAATTAAGGTGATCCCCAGACTCCCTGGGGGGGGGCCTTGTCAATATAAAGGCAGCAAAAACCATTCATGGTAAATTGAAAGATCTCATGCTTTTCTATGTATTCTTCCACTGTCACAAAGGCAATTTTGTTGTTGCATACAGCACCTTCTAGGATTACGAGCAATATTACAAGGACTTGACAACTGTAGCCTGACTGGTATGGCCTTCACTACTCGTAATGAAAGAGACACACGTAGTTGAGCAGGCAGCGAAAGGGTGTGGAAGTAAATGCAGGAGATCAGTGACCACCAGGGAAAGGACGATAAACAAAAACAAAAAAGTGGAAGGAATTAAGAAAGCGAAAAAAGGCTAGCCTATCATTTTACTGACAGGACATGAGCTTGCCAAATTAATACCAACCACCTGGTTTCATCAGCCAAGAGACCCTGGACTGCACGCTTCTGGATAACAGAAGAGAGAACTGATTCAAATTAAGGATTTAATACAGGCAAAATTAACGTGCACTGTTCCTCAAGGAACAAAGCAGATTTCCATTGACTACCTGGAATGCAACAGGCAAGCACAAGAAGCCTGAAATTTACATTTAAAAGCTATGCTAATTAAAATTGTTCTGAAACATTCAAAGCAGAAATAAAAAGGCAGTTCAGAAACTAATGCATAGCCTACATTAAGACTATAAGCAGTTTTGTTTGAAAAGCGACATTACTAGCCTCTTGAAATTTAGCACAACGCTGCATCAAAAAGATGTAAAAAGATGATAGTAACGGCTCTGTATGTTAGAGAAAAGTACTGTGATAGAGCTGAACAGCATTATGTATTTTGAAGCAACTAAGAAATAGAATTTTAAACATTCAACTATTTTTAAGCTTCTGTATACATCACACTAATGCATTAAGGAAACTTACAATGTTTTTGGATGAACAAGCAATCTGTTCGCTGTATTTAATTAATGTTGTTCTGTAACACTGTAAGGAGCCCTAC
>NW_008825114.1:3314206-3316465 GCF_000699105.1 Pygoscelis adeliae
GTTATAATTGCAACTGGGAAATGGGCCTAAACTATACTTAATGCTTTCACATACTGATAAACATGTGTGATACAAGGTATTCAAAAGTAATTTTCAGAGAGTGCTGCAGAAACAACATAGTAGGGGAAGTTTTTCTGGTGGGGTTTTTTGGGCAGGGTTGGTTAAGGAAACTAGCAGATCATCTGTTTACAAAAAAAAATCTTTCAGTAAATATTTTAAATTCAATTAATTGGAATCCCTTTCTTCTAACTTTTGAAATACAGGATTAGCTTCAGAAACTGAAAAGCAACTTTTTACTATATGCAGAATATATGTGACACTACATATACTGAATTAATGTATGAAACACAGGCATGGTTAATATTGCCTCTTTATGTTTTCAGCATAGGCAATTGATTACCATAATCATTAAACTCAGTTAAACCTGATGAAACATAGTTCTTACAACAGTCGCATCTCTTAATGCATACTGGATTCTTCACAAGAGGTGACAACAGCATACATAAATGAGTAAGTAAGAAGCCCCACTGAACGGCTGCCAGTGAGCTTCAATGAAGAGTCGCCATTTTCCTTAGAAACTGAGAACACAAACTTCTCATTGTATATTGTGACAATAATGGGCGAGTAATGCAGAAAATCATTACAGCATGTAACAAGATTACTGTGCAAGGTGTCTCAGATGCAAGGACAGGGTCTGAAAAGCCTACTAAAGAAATAGTCTAACACTGTCTGGGCAAAAACAGGGTATTTATATACTGACTTGTTGGGAATGCCAACGGTGAAACAAAACTGTCCTTACCAATGATGATACTGTATATTGCCAGCATGGCATTGTATTGGCTTAAACTGCTTCAGCAAGGCGTTCAAATTTATAAAGCTGGTTAGAAAATTTACTGGATACACTCCACAGAGTTTTAGATTTTCTTACATGAAACATGGAGCAGAAGATTTAAAAGGTCTTTATAACGGTTCTCAATACACTGATTAAAGTGTTATCTATTTAAAAAAAAAAAAACATATACAGCGATCTGCGCAACTGAGAAGTTGTATGGCATTACTGTCTGAAGAATCCACAGACACGGAGCCAGATGGAATATAAAGATCATCCATTAGTATGTAAGTGGCGCAGTTCTCTTTTCCCTAGTGCTGATATTGATCTAACTTTCCTACTGCACTTTTGTGCGTAGAGAGGGGAAAATGTATCCAGTTCCTGATGAAAAAGCTTCTTGAAAGCACAAAGGAAGCCATTAGAAACACCAGTGCTAATCAGTAAACGTTACATGTATGTTACTGTTAATAAGATATGGAGAGATAAAAAATATGTATACTAAAAATGGTGAACAATTTTTAAAAGCAAAAAAATAAGGCGATGCCCTCTGTCATAAAAAATGTTGCTAGTTAAGGTGGATATGTCCTTAGATATTTTCATTCTGCATTCTTTTCTTCTAATGTTACATTACTTTCCATTTCAACAGGAGGATCAAATAACGTTTCCCAGAAATATTTTACCACTTTCCCCTTTTCCAGTTTAGATTCTTCCCTCCCAACGAGTTGCTGTTATCTTGGAAAATGCAGTGCTGGTACGGAAACTACAAGGCAATTACACAATAGACCTCCGCAACGGCAGAATTCAGACCCTTCAGCTTAATTACGGTAAATCACTGCTCTCCTCTGGCAAGAGACCACCGCCACCCTTTCTGGCACCAAAACCAGTAAGGACGTTTTCTGTTCAACAGCTTATACTAACAAAATCTTCTGCATATGTTAAGAAGCAAAAATGTAAAGGGATGAGGCAGTGTTTATAAAAGCGGAAGAAAAGGAAAAGGAAAAAAAAAACACAACATCGTTCAGCCAAATGGCAAATCAAATCTGTTAAACGTGGTAACACGGAGTTCAAACGGTCGGCTTTGTGAGTTTTTCTTTTACATTCTTTCTTCCTGTTACTCTCTCCAGTAACGTTGGGAGGCACTGGCAGCAAGGGGGGACACCCCACGAGAAACAAGCCATCCCAGAAAGCAGACCCTTTCCTCTGCACGACCAGACCCATCCAAGGGCACAGCTGAGGCTTGCGCCTCGCCCCTCCACTTCCACTCTGCCAAAACGGCCGCGTTGAAATGCAGACCCGGGTGGATGCTAGAGAGCTACAGGGGGGTCCGGACGCGCGAGACGCGCCAACATCAGCACGGCAACAGGTACCGGCACGGGCACCCGAGGACTCGCGGTCGCCGCTCCGCCGGGAGCCCGCACGCCCGCCGCGGA
>NW_008825114.1:3317775-3350318 GCF_000699105.1 Pygoscelis adeliae
GGGCGGAGGGGCTGCCCCGCTCGCCACCGGCTTTACCCCTTCTCGTTCAACAAGATGAGCCTGGGGTGGAACGGAGGAAAATGGGAAACGTTTGGAATTGTTAAAAAAAAAAAAAACAAACCGGACAAACAACCCATGATGAAGTTAGACAAAGTGATGAATAAGGTCATAGGGCTAATGAGAGGAGGATTTTCCCTTTAAGCAACAGCTGGTTAGTGTCTTAACTAAAAGAAGATGCTGCATACCTTTCCCGTATGTATATACAGCGTAAGAAGAAAGCACGATATGGAGGAGTGTTTGCAGTGAGCACAAAAAAACAGGTTCTGCAAAAAGTGGAAGTATTTTGCTGTTTGTTAACTTTGATTCACCTAGCAAATGTTACCAGGATCACAGTCTCCCCTTTTCCTTGCCAGGAGATAATTCTTTGTTGTAGATGCTCTCAGTTGGCCCTGTTGAGGTAATACCCTGCACAGGGAAAGGAATACGGCTGTTCTGCTGGGCACGTCGGCCCTGGCTCTGCAGAGGCTCGGTGCACGCTTCACCTGCTTGCCTTCTGATTTGGTTTGGCTCTTTCTCCAAATGGATTTTAACTGTAAGCGTCATAATATCCAAGTGATAGTTGTTTGAGGTGGTTTTTTTGTCCCACAAACAATTTAAAGAAAGTTATTGTTTTGGAGATAGAATGGAATGCTGCCCTATTTATTTGAGAGAGAATCAAGAAATTCAATCCTGATACAAACACTTTCACAAGCAGAACATTTATCCTGTAAACTTTAAGGAACACAGCTCTTTGTACATTGCATGGATTTTTTTTTTTTTAATATGGAAGATTAACTCCTGAAAAAAGTCGACCCTCCAAACAATATTTCTCTTGCTTGTTACAGTTGGCAGACTGAAGAAATCCAAATGATTAGCTACCTTTTCCTCTGCTGTATATTAAAATATGCATGTAATTGCACCTGTTTAACAATCATTCTTCCACTTCTTAACTAAGAAAAAGTAATTTTCAAGATTTTATTCACGGGTTACATTGTTCGATGCAGTGTGTGGTGGTAAGCATATTGCTTTTATAAATCAAATATAGAGGCTCTGTTTGCTATAGCTAGGACATTGAATGCTCTATAAACTGTCCCACTGGCTTTCTGTGTTACATGAGCCTTTATTGAATCCAGAATGAAATCTTAAAAAAAAGATTTTTAAGGTACAATTTGTTTGCTTGTATCATTGTTCAATAAATAAGACACAGTAGATTAGATAAGTGCAAAATCAGACAGCTATTGTTATTTTTTCTGTTGCTCAGGCTTTAACCATTGCATCCCACTGAAATAAAATATAGTGACTCTAGTAACTTTATTTGGAGCCAAAAGCAGGTCAAAAGTAGGTGCAATGGTACTTTACTCTTGATGTATAACATCAGCTGTGTAATAGTTCTTCCCAGTGCAATTTGTGTTTGTATGGGATATACCTTCCCAATAATTTTTTACCACACAAACTGCTATTCTCAAGTAGAATTGCATTTTCAGTTATATTCAGATTTTGTCAAGTCCCTTGAAGTATATATTAAGTAGATTATACCTACTGAAGTTCAAAACATCATGCTACCTTAGGCTTTGCCTGTATTAAAAATATTTGCATGGGTATAATTATGCTAACATAGCTGTACCCACAAACCTAGCCCTCTCGGTAAGCATACAACACATCTGTAACGGGAATTTGCATCACAGTAACATAATGAGCTCTCGTGTACAGTAGCTGATGACTGATGAAGAGTCATGCGGACACAGTTCTAGCAAATAGCAAAGCAAACTATTAGGGGTTGGAGTACACTAGTGGTCTTGTGCTGCTAATAGGTTTAAAAAGATAACTAGGAAGACATCAGCAATTAGTATTTACTCATTTCCTCTTTTTGCTGGAAGTGTTATACAGTAGGAGAAAAAGATAGTAATTTCATTGATTCCACAATGAGGAAACCATTTTACCTCCCCACTTCCTTCCCAGAAAAAGAGGGTCGCGAAGTATTAATGATTCCCCAGGGCGGGTTAGGTGGTGTACAGTGACACACGATGTTTAAATTATTTCATGGCCTCATTAGTGTAAGTAGTGTGGCCATTAATGTTGTGTAATTTTGAGAGATGCTGTCCTGAAAATGTCCTTAAAATGTGAGGAAAGGGAATCTACTTGTATTTCAAGTGTAAATGTGTTTACAAACTAAAAAAATAATTCATGTATCTACATATATTTATCCACGTGATTTTAAATGAAAACTGCAAGCAGTTTTTTAACCATTATGACCACAAAATCCATAATATAATATTCTGTCAGAAAGGACTCTTAAGGAGAAGATGAAGGGAAACAAAACAAAAAAAAATTATGTTCTCCAGTATTAATCTTCAGTAATATTTCATTTCTCAGGCCAATTTACAGTATACTTATGGTAGAAGTATCAATATTGGATGAGATGTCTGCCTTCCTGATTTACTTACTGCTGGTAAAATAGCAGCAATTAACATTAATGATGTACTGCTATAGATTTATTAGAAAACATGAAGGAGAAGTAAACTCAGAAAAAAAGTCCTTACAAAAATAACAGGGCTATGTGTCCATTAAATCATTCATCAGAACACTGTTGGGAATGCAGTCTTTTAAAACAGTAATAGGAACAGGATCTAGCAAATGAAATGAGAGTCTGATCCTGCACTATCTGAGTCACAAACATTGACTTCACTATGAGAAGGATATTGCCTATGAAACACATTTGACAACATTTATGGCACAAGTCAATTTATTTGCTAACAAAAAAGATGCATTCACAACAGTTACTGTTTAGTTTCATCACTCTGGGTGTTATATTTTGGTATGGGCATTGGTATTGCACGCCCCACTGCAGAATGGTAGAATATATATTTTAGGGACCTAGAAGAATTCTGAGAGGAAGGACTCAGAAATATTTATATATTTTATATTTATGCTTGAAAAATTCCATCACTGAACTTAGAATAAAACATAAAAAGAGTCCAATAAACCCTTTTCATAAGCACTACCTTAATTAAAAATTGAATACATTTCTGCTTTTATAACCGTACTCTTCAATATTACAGCATCATTTTGTTAATGTGTATTCATGTGCATTTATGCATGCGTAGACACAATATTACACTTTTCAGCAGAGCATTTACTCAAATTTTAGGTAAAACACAACTAATAACAATCTTCCTTCTTAGAAAATGCTAATAATTATTATAGATCAAATTTTATTCCCAGGTGTGTAAACCAAGACTAATCCATTGCATTAAGTGGAATTAAACTGTAGAAAACCAATCTGAGATCAAAGGTAACTGTGATCCTAAATTGCTGTAGCTGCTAATCTAAATAAAGTATGTGGTTATGCATTCTATTCTTATCTATCCAAATAAGGCTGGATCACCATCTTTCTTCTTCTTTTTCATGGAGCTCTTTAGAATACAATACTTTGTACTATGTTTTCCAGAAGTATACTAGCAGAAGCATACAGTCAAATATAACACTCTTCTCCTCCATCACCTCAACCTAAAAGTTACGCTTCAAAAGCCAGATGGCAAGAAGTAACTGTGCACTTGGAGGTAACACCATGCATGTTGTTATGCAGAGTTAAGATTAGGAACCTCCTCTTAACTTTGGTGCTTGGAATTTATTCAATTTTTGGATTATTATGCTGGCAAGTACAGAATATTAGTTTCACTTACTGGAGCATACATGTTGGCAAGAATGGCGCATAGATTTACATTTTAAAGGTTTTTAGGGAAATTGTCTCCCCTGGAGACATACTTCATAACTGTTATTATTGCTATTGGAGGTTACACATGTGTAGAAGAGAAAGTATGCGCCATAAGGTAAGAGTAAAAAAATCATAAAAGGTATGTTAATTATTTATAACTACAAAACAAAATACTTAAAATTATGGCAAATTAAAAGGGCATTTATTTACACACAAACAGGATTGTTTAAGACCACAGGCCTTGCCCACAGCAGAGAAGTGAAGCCAAATAAGTGACAAAGCGTATTAACCTTATCGTATATTTTTCAGACACATAATACCTACAAGCAGAGTCTGGTTTCGTCAGATTAAGGCTTTTTTTTTTTCAAACATTGTGTTTTGCTGAAGGTGACCACATATTTGACAGACCCTACTCTCAGAAAAACTAATTTAAAAGGCTTTTTTTTTAAGTGCCTCAAGGGACACAGTCCAGAGCAACATGTGATCTGGGGTACTTGTCAATGCAACAGTTGTTCCAGTATTTGAAAAGACAAGACAATATCTCATTAATAAATTTTGCTTTAGAAAAATCGGTAGGTCCTACATGAGATTTCCTTGAGTTTTAAAAAAATCGGAATGGGAGGAACTGACCTGACTAGTTCAGGAGTTTGTATGCAGCTGATCATGCTAATGTTATGTATTGAAAATGATAGCACCTCTTCCCTAAGTGTTGGGATATCAGAACAGTGATATAAACGTATCTGAAAAAATGCCGTGTAACTAACCAGTCTTACAGCCAGGTAAACTACAATACATTAGAAGGGAGGGAGCCATGTTTATAGGAAGAAAAGGAAATATTTCTCTGGCAGGTTGATTTATTTTCAGAATCAATCCTCTTGAAGATGAATTGGTGAAACTAAAGTAAAGCAGAGCAGTATGTATAGATCAATTTGTCATATGGCTCTGCAGTTTATCACTGTCCAAATAGCTTGTATTTTCCTCTGTATGCACTATTTAACTAATCAGTGTGTCTGAGATCCTGCCCTATACAGTGTATGACGCAGTTAGCTTTAGGAGTACATGTTGTCTTCAATTCCTTGCTTCTGATCCAAACTGTGAAATTGGAGAGGTGTTTCTGCTTTGGTGGTTTTCAGAGTTAAAAGCTTAGGAAAAATACAGCTCTGCATTTGCAGTCTCGAGCCTTTTGTTCCCAGAAACAGTCATGGTATTACCCATTTTGGATAAACAGTTCCCTACCTATTGGACCATCAAAATGGTATCTCCCAGTCCCAGACAAGGACCAGCATCAGAGCTGTAGTCTGTTTGAGAGGGCAATGAAGATTTACAGATTGCTTTGCCAAGTCATTCTGTGTACAGAGACCTTACAAACAACCCTCCTCCATGACCTTCCACAGATGCTTCTCCAAAGGGGCTGTTTCCACATGGCTCTGCGTGATCTCCCTCAATTTTAAATTATGTGTGGAGAAGAGGCCGAAATGTACATCTGTGTCCTTCTTTTACCTTATGATGTAGCTGCACTTTGGTTTAGGACTAAAACTATTAGTATTACTAGTATTATTAACTGCAGTTAATATTACATTGCAATTACCAATCCATAGTTAATACCATTACATTACATTACCAATACATAGTTGAGTTGAATATCTGATTATTACAGACTAGGAATTACCAACACAGTGTTGGTGTTGGTGTCGGTATGGGGATTTTGAGACTAAAACCCAAACATGCCATGTACATATCCTGCCTAAGAACTTGAAAACTACATGTTGCTCGTTCACATCAGCCCAGTCATTTGCGGATGGCAGGTGACATCTCCGAAGGAAATAGCTCTGATCTCTTGAAAAGGCTACCCAGGAGAAAGGCTGTATTAGCCATTATCCCCATCATCCTATACCAACGCTATTTTGTCTAGCAAGATCAGCACCTGTAAAAACAGGAAGAGTGGGGGGAACCTTTCCCAAATTGAGAATATCTCCTATTCAGTGAGCTCGATGAAAAGACGAAACTTCTGGTGCTTTGTGCTACAGACTGTTGGCCCGGGTGTGAATGAGCATGTCTGTAACAACAAGTTTTTGAGGTCTTGGGCAGGTTCGCTGATGTAAAAATCCTTACAATTTGCTTTGATTGGTGCTGGACTTGCCTTCCTCTATACATGCTCGGCCGCTGCAAGGGAGTTCACTGTTCTTACATGCCACCAAGAAAGTACTAAGAAAAACCAAAAAACCACAGTGAGGAAAGAGGTTTGAACTGAGTAAAAGATTTTAAAATGTTGGCATTTCTGGAATAAGCCCATTTATACAAGTATCTTGCAACTGAAAGTTCCATTTTACTTCATTCTTAGATAGGAATTCAATACTAAGTGAAAATCACTTTAGCAAATGAAACGAATATAGATTTAGTTCAACTGTACTCTCACCAACATTAAAAAAGCTGTGTTAGAGCAGGAAGCTGATTCACTAAATCCCTTTCTTCTGTTAAAGTGCACTTTGGTTTAGGTCAGCTGCTTCTCTTATAGATAAGGGTTTCTTCTCACAGTGGTATTGCCATGAGGAGCTCTTAAAGACTTTGGTAGGAAATGTGAAAATTTGCCCTTAGCTGTGCAGTAAGTGCAGGAAACTTCCATCATAAGTAAAAATAAGAATGAATGTTCCTTATAACCACACGCAACTGTAGTAAGCTGAACCCCTCACTTTCAGCAGTAAAATGGTTGCCCATCTGTACTCACAACTTTGTATGCAGAAAACAGTTCATTTTCTAGCTAGATGGGGTTGCCACTGTCATTGGCTAAGTCTTCATTTTTTTTCTCCAACCTTTTAAGGATTCATACAGTGTGCAGAAGCACAGGACAAGATCTCAAGGAACTCATAAACTTCCTCCAATTTTCTGGCTTGAGCCAACATCAAGTCTACAACCAGTCAGAATCTCAAAATATGTTATGCAAAGACAGGCTCAGATGAGCTGCAATTTTTTTTTCATCATATGGTTGCCTTTTAATTTTTGTTGCCAAGGGGACAAATCAAGAGGAAATGGATTTAACAACTGCAAAGCGATGAAGTTTAAAGCTGCTGTTAATAATATTTGTACTCTGAATCTAATTTGTATGCAGGAGGAATGAAGAATAATAATGTCATTTCAGAAAATAAACAAAACCCAACTAAACAAAAATCACCCTTTCCCTCCCGTGCTCTTCTCTCTCGTGCCCGTATATTTTGAGAACTTGAGCTTTGAAGAACAGAACTCTAAATGCCCAGGCAACTACAGAAACATGGGAAGGTAAAGGACACAAAAATATTGAACCTATTATATCTCATAACCCTGTATTACCTTAACATACACAGACATTCTTGAACATCAAGAAGGTGCAAAATGCACATCTGTTTTCTAAAATGCTACTCTAACAGCAGAAAGGAGCTGCTGCCGACAGCAAGAGAGCTTCTACACGTCTCCCTCCCCCTTGAGTGTTTTTCAATAGGAAAGACTTGACAACAGGGACAGGAGGGAGGCTGGCAGCAGGAGAAAAACCCTTGTAGTTTTTAGGACTGCTCTTTGCATAAACTAGCTGGAACTACTAGCTGT
Source organism: Pygoscelis adeliae (assembly GCF_000699105.1). Lineage (NCBI taxonomy): Eukaryota > Metazoa > Chordata > Aves > Sphenisciformes > Spheniscidae > Pygoscelis > Pygoscelis adeliae. The sequence continues at coordinate 3,325,106 of NW_008825114.1, forward strand.
ATGCAGACCACTAGTTTCCATACAACCCCTGCCCCGCAGCACAGAGCCCATCATCTCACTCGTGCCTACAACCAGCCTTTCTCCTTCCCTCTTCCAGGTTACTCTGTGTTTTCTCCTTTCTGGGACCTAATGCATGACAACTTGCGTGGACTTCACTGTAGTAACATTGCTTCTGTGCCTTCAGACATCTGTGCCTGCAAGGTCATCCTCACTAAAGACGTCTTATGCAAATGCTTTTTCTAATAATGCCACTGTCCGTTCCTCTGTAGTGAAATAAATGTTGGACCTGGGTATTGAAACTATCATCAAGAAGGAGTTCTTACAGAATTTACTCAAGCTGAAGAGATCAAAAAGCCTTTCTCCAGAACTGTGTAAGCACCTAGAAAAAACTACCAGCACTGTTACACCGAACACTCAGCCCCATCCAAGTCTGCTGCCTGGGTCTTCACACCTTGAGATCCATCAGCATTACATTTGTGACATTGAATTTACCTAGATGACTCCATCTTTGTTTCCTGATACACTTTTGGTCTACTGTCAGGTAAGCCCTGCTAGAATTCATAAAGCAGACATTTTTCTATCTGATTTTGAGGACTGTACCCAGACTTCTCTGTTAGAAGGTACCTTCCTGCCCAAGTACCGCAATGAGCAAAAGGCATCCTGCTGCTTCACCATTTTTAAGGCAGAATTTGGCACTCAGACAAATAATTGAGATCCCTCTTGGAAGGGATTTAAACTCACATTTCTTGCAAAAATCACCTAGACTGTTGTAGCTAATGGTACGCTGAGTTGGGCACAGTCCCTGCATTTGACACCAAGACCGTTCCATCTCACAGTCCTCATACATGGCATTATCGACATTTAAAAACAGAAGTCTTTAACCTAGCTCACTCCAGGAATGTCATAGTAGTGTCCATGATCAAAAGAGCCCTCAGTCCAAACAAAGGGAGGAGTGAAAATTGAATCAGGGTCTGCTACACTCCAGGTGGAGAGTCTGCCCACCGGACTGTTCTGTGTATATGTGAACATCTCTACTCCGCATGAAAAGGAGCAAGCTTTTGTTTCAGGTATCAGCTAGCCAGAGAACTTAACGATCCATAAACCTTACATGATAGGAAATGCCTCAGTCCGAGGAGGGAGAAAGATTTTAATACCCTTGTCTATGTTCTTCCTTGCTAAGGCAGCTTTTGACCCAGCATCATTTTGTAAGACAACAAATGCTCTCTGCCCGTATCTCCGTACTTCCATCAAGGCCTTGAAAGCCATAGCACAGAGTAGGCAGCTAATATATTTGCAGGCGTATACCAAGCTGGACTAATCACATTTTCTTTGGATCCAGGTCCAGATTCATTACCTTCTACTTTTTGTCTCAGGAAAACATCCAAACAGATCTCTTACTTCATATAATGCTCTCAGCTTTGGGAACATACTTATTTGAATCCCTTTGTATGAATTGTAAAGGAAACGCTCAAAATACTTTGAACAGGCAAATTTGTCTTCTGAATAGTGCAATAAGACTTACTTTGCCACTGCAATTTTATTCCAGAACAGTATGTTTATACCCAGTTATAAACTGTTTTGAGAAAAAAAAATATGTATACCGGTTTTGCCTTCTGACTTTCTGCTGCCTCAAGCTTTCATTAAGCCGTAAGCATCAGCAGTCTGATAGGGGAATGTGTACCAAATACAGCAGTGACAGTCATGCATTGATTACAAGGGTATTTTCCTTACAAGTGTGGCAGGGGATAAGTGATTTTTCAACCTTGATTGGAGATTTGAGAAATCAAATTTTCTCTGGGAACATAAACGCCTTGTAACCCAGAGATACTGAATGCACTCGTTAAGACCAGGGGGGAATTGCAAACTCTAGAAATGAAGGAATTTGAACGTCTGTTAAAACTCAGTAAGTGTTTCAGCAATGAGTGAAATAATAAATCTGATAGACTTTCAGCATAGAAGCTTGGAGAGAATCAACATGAGAGATTTATACTTCAAACTAATTTGGCAGATGGCTCAAAAAAGGGTTTCTTAATTTCTCTTCAAAACTGTAAATAAATCACTTGAACACTCAAGAGAAACTAAGAGACATTTAAGGACTACATTTACCAAGTATGAGATGAAGAGAAGCATATAGTGTAATCAAGTATCCATCACTGCAACTTGCTGAACCTATTACAAGCTCATAAAGCAGGAAGGGCATCGGGTCCCTGGTAGTTTCTCCGCAGAATTGGTCCCCAGGGTGGTTCAAGCTGCCACTGGGACCAGTCCAGACTTCTTGTTGCTACCTAGCACTTCAGATATGCCTAAGTGGCATGGTGTACTGCTCTGCAGAGCTAGGCAACCTAGCTTCAGGTGTTCAGAGGTGGCTTAGGTACCAGAAACACTAGATCCACATTAGTGCAGTACCTTGACTCGGCTAATTAGTTCTGGGCAACAGAGCATTTTAGTCCAGGTGGAGACTGCTAATGTAACCACACTGCTTCTGTTACCCATGTGGTTGCATCATGTAGACACACGTAATTATCAAATATACATTACAGGGAACGAACAATCCACAATGCATGCAGACGATTAACATACCATCACTGTTTTACAATACAATAAAATACAGGCAATGTTTTTTGTGAAAATGATTGGAATTGAAGATGTACAAATTAGTTCACTGGTGCAACATCAAACATTTTTCCCCAACAGATGCCATAATAGCTGCTACAGTCTTAGGTTACAGGAAGGCAACACTGATTGAGGGACACTGTAGACCAGGAAATGGGACAAAGAGGGAAAACGGGGAAAAAAAGTTCATTGTTTCTTCCACTGCAAGTGCTAGGAGACCTCAAATTAAACTAGAAGTTACTAATTAAAACAGAAGGGGATAATTCTTTGTGCAACATGTGGAGCTCCTTACCACAGGACAGAACTTTACATGGGATCAATACAAGTCTAGAAAAAAATTATGGAAGAAAACCTGTTAGAGACTTGAATACGAAGACGTGAAAAATAATGAGACAGAAAATATTCATTACATTTATGATCATAATTTTCTCATACTTTTCATTAGAAGCAGTCAGATAGTGCCTGGATGCCTTACTGGGTGCCTGGATGCCTTACAGGAAGAGGTGCGGTAGCTAACTAGACAGTATATTCTATTAAAGTAGATACCAATAATATTCGCAAAAGAAGACACTATGTAAAATCATAGAATCGTGGAATGCTTTGGTTTGGAAGGGACCCCTAAAGGTCGTCTAGTCCAAGTCCCCTGCCATGGGCAGGCACATCTTCAACTAGATCAGGTTGCTCAGAGCCCCGTCCAACCTGACCTTGAGCACTTCCAATAATGGGGCATCCACAACAACTCTGGGCAACCTGTGCCAGTGTCTCACCATCCTCGTAAATAATTTCTTCCTTATGTTCAATCTAAACTTAGCCTTTTTCAGTTTAAATTTGTTGCCCCTTGTCCTGTCAGTACAGGCCCTGGTAAAATGTCTCTCTCCATCTTTCTTATAAACCCCACTTTAAGCACTGGAAGGCCGCAATAAGAGCCTTCTTTTCTCCAGGCTGAACAAAGGCAACCCTCTCAGCCTTTCTTCACAGGAGGGGTGTTCCAGCCCTCTGATCAATTTTGTGTCCCTCCTCTGGACCCGCTCTAACAGATCTAAAATCTGATGCCCCAGACTACAGAGGAAGTCAGGCTGGCTTGCCTAAGGTTACCTTCATGGTCACAGCATCAGTGAATTGACAAGTTCATGCTGGAACTCTTGTTTTGTTTAGTGACAGTCCTTCAAAGGTGGGTGTCAAGTTTACTGTCATAAAGTATGTGGTAGATTTGACCATAGGTGGCAAAATTTTACATTACATAAGGCATACAATGGAAAATTTAGTCATATAGGCATTTAAGTGTGGTATCTAATTATATGAAAAGATTCTAAAAGCATCTGTAACAACTTACCAGCATCCTCACCTTTGTCTCCTTTTACAAAGAGCAAGCTCTATCACAATGTTCTCACAGTTGGAAAATAAAAGGTAAGCTCTAGGTCTGTTTAAGAGTACTAAATTCTCATTTTCAAATATTTAGGTTTTCTATTTACAGCAGCATTACGATAATAACTTAATAAATTCACTATTTGCAGCCCTGAATGTCAGTTTAGATTTTCCATTACCACAGCCTTAGGGATTATTGAATGATATGCAAGGTTTATTTTATACTGAAAAATATAAAAAGAATGTAGTTCTTTTAAATTAACACTGCAAAAGAACTATGTTTTTTAACTCATATTTGTGCAATACTCAGTTGGAGGGCTCCAACTAAAAGCTGCTTTTCATGTTGTTACTATCTATAGTAACAATGAATTAGTCTTTTAAATACCTTTTCAAATATTATTTTAAATATTTTAAAAATAATAAACATGGATTATAAATTAGTTTATATTCCTAATGCCTTGCTCTAATGCCACACCGAGAACATATGTCAAGATGGTTAGATTGGGCCAGATGATTGCTTGTTATTTGTTGTAGTTTTAGAAAGCTACACATCAGTAAAGGGAAAGCATTTAACATGGTTATTGGTCAGCAGTTTCTCTAAGCAAACGATAGTGAGTCATGTATCCTTATAATGACTGAAGCATAAAAGGATTTATCTAATGTAATTATGATGTTTAATTTACAAAGAATATGAGATCTTTACATGTACAAAATATCCTCATGTCCAAAGCTACTGGTAATCAAGACATCTGACAGTATTTTCACGACCCAAATTAAGCATTTAATCACTTATCAAGACTACTGCTCCTCCATCTCAAACTTCATAATTTCTTACTGTTTTGATAAAGTCCAAAACTTGAGATAAAAAATATAATCACATTTAAGAAGTGTGTAAAACTGTAGTTCCTGTCTGACTGCAGGTAAAACATAAATCAACCATTTCAAGGTTGTTCAACCTAGCACGGTCCTATAATGTGTTATGTTGGTGTTTTGTGCATCTTGTTAATAAAGTGGATTTAATGATGAGCATAGACAGAAATCAAGCAACAGCTGCTATAAATACCCTGCAACTTTCATTATTAAATAGGCTATTTCACAGACTATTTCAAAGATGTGAAAAAGATTGAAAGACAAAGCGTACAAATTTCTGATTAAATCTCAGAGGATCTCATTTCTTAGTCTTTTTTCTCCATTCCTGAACTGGTACAGTACCCATTGTGTCTCCCTCCTCTGGTCAAGATAAAAATGTTGCTCTGCAATCAGGGAACTCAACCAGAACTAGAGAGAATATTCCCAACATTGGACTTCTTGTGAAATGTGACTTGAAATCTAGCAATGAAACATTATTTAAAAGGTGGTACCTTAGCAAACGTTTTTCTTCCTCGGGTTTTGAGGAAAAAACAACTAAAATATAGCAAAAGTTATCTCTTAGAAGGTTACAGATTGATGTTTGAAAAAAGACTGACATAACCTACTTCATGAGTCAAATGGCTGAGGACACATTCCCTTGGAAATTTTATTACATTTAAAAGTTCTTGTTTGTTTGTCTTTTTGTGTTTTAAAGACATGATTTGTGAAGAGCAGTAATTCATGTGTACTGTTCCCTGCCCATCAGTTCTTTAGCATGTTCATTTCTAATGGGATTCCATTCCATTTCATGATGTCCTTGGCCAGCTATAAATTAAAAACTCCTCCAAGAAGTGTCAAAATAACTTCAGTCAGAAGTGATTACAGGAGAGAGTAGGGTGTCTTTCTGTCCTTATGCAGATGCTGTGTTGCAGGATGTCTGTATTGTCAGAATGATAATACAGCAGTTCTGATGTAATACTAGGGCTATTTAAATTCTGACTCGGAAAACCTGTGCCTACTATTAAATTTGTGTTCTATTCCTTTTATGTCATTGCAATGACATTTCTTTAGTACTGAATTAGCCTGTAGCATCCCCGGGCCCTTTCAGTGCATGGCTAGGGACTGCTAAAAAACCAACCAAAATTGGTTGATATACCAACCAACAATACCAACCAAAATACTCAAATTGCAACCCTGGCAATGGTATATTTCATTACAATGAAAATGCAGTTCCTGAAAATGTATTCCATTATTAGCAAGATGCAAGCACAATAGCATAGCTGGTTGTTTTAATGCAAAAAAAAAGGAAAAGTAAAATAAGTACTTGCAGGGAGTGATGTTTTCTTATACCACAACTAACAAGCCTGTAATTTTTTACCTCAAATATCACACATAATAGTTAAAAATATTATTATACCAGTAGATGTCAGTACAATCATTGAACTCAACTACAGTATAGCAGAGTATATTCTTCGTATTCACTGCTGCAGACAAATGAAAGTATACTGATGAGAGTTAGTATAGCATAAAACACTTAGTCCAACAGTTTTGGAAAAGATTGAGTCTGTACTTTTTAAATGGATTCATTTATAGCATCAAGAGCTTGAAGAGATTTTCAGTGCTAAAAATTTCAAAGGTATTTTCTAGGCATCTTCTTTACTTACTGAACAGCAACTCTAATTTTCCATTTTCTTTCCAAAACCATTTGTTTGAACATTAATGAATTCATAGCATTTACAGAAATAGGTATTGGGACTTGGATTTTTCCAGACAGAACCTAGGATTAGAAGTCCATCCAAGGGCATGGCTACCACTTATCAAAGATAACTGTAGTTTTCTCTGACCTTTCCAGGACAAGTCCAGAGCTGAGAGGACTACAGCTCATGTTCCATTAAGCCTGTATTACAAAATTTTCCTCTGACTTTCAAGGGGATGGGGAAGTTTGAATAAAGCTTGAGGTAGTCAATAAGAAGAGACCCTAGAATTGGTTAATTCTCAAAGTAAAGAGGTGGTAGGAATGGCATGATAATAGCCCTAACGAGTACAGAACTAGACTGTTTCTACACCATATCTCTGCATAGGGGCGTGGCAAACTCCCATTTATCAGCTCTGGTCTGGAAAGATTGTTTTCCCACAGTGTTGTCATACTGTTTCACCTCCTTTCATTCCCTTCTTAACGTCTTGCTCCTTGGGTTGAAATCCTGACTAATCCCTATCCTCCAGGAATCCCGAAGAGCTGCAGAATTAACACCAGGTGTAGCACCAAAATAACCAAATATCTATATTTGCGGCAATATACCATATTCACCCCACCAATTCTGATAGTCTAATAGCTACAATAGCATACCACACAAAAAAAGTGTCTTTTCCTAGGTATACAATTCACACACATTTGGTGATACGTGCCCCTACTGTTTAAAACAGGCTGGATCCTGGATACAAACATTATCAAGTGTCAATATGCTGATCACTGAATCCTCAACACAGCTTGGTTTTGTTTACCTCAGACCGAAACAGGCCAGTAGCATCCATCAAAGTAAAGAATCAGAAATGAGATGTACCTTCTCAGTCAGCTGCTTTAGCCCACAGACAGACAATCCTTTTCCAAGACCTTCAAATACCACCTAGACAAACTGATCGCTGGTCAGAAACAGTAGGTATTAATTCACACAATGTCAAATTCCAGCTTACTTTCATGTCTCTTACATTTTCCTGTTACATTCAACATGCTTCACCACCCTCCACAGAGATGCTTAAATAAGCCCAAGGAAATTAAAGTCACAGCTAAGCTGACTTCCAGGCACTTGGATGTTGCTTGCTGTGGTTACTTTCCTGCAAGCATGCTGACATTTCCTTGCCCTGGAGATAGGGGAGGAAAGATATGGGGAGGTGGGAGAGAGCATGGTGGGTGCCCGGGTCTCCCCAGTACAGCACCCGGGGCAGAGTCAAGGCATGAATCACCATGTGGGCTGAGCCTAAGAAAGACAAGAAAGCCAAGGAGGTAGCGCAGGATCTCATTTCCATGCTGGTGCTGTCCTTCCCCCCTAATGGTGAATATTAATTGAGAAGTGTTGTAGTGGACTTCTCATTCTTGTGCCAGTTTGGCTATTTTAAATGTTTATGCTTTTAACTGTCCTGCTGTGGGATTTCTGTATCATTTACATGACTGTTTGCGTTGGGGAAATTTGGGACAACTATTGAAAAGACCACTTGTGCTTAACATGTGGCAGTGACCGGTTTCTCGCTCTGTTCCTCCATGTGCAGTGGATACACTTTTCTTGACTCTTCAGCTATCCTTGCGTAGAGGACAGACTGATGCACAGGACACAAGACTGGAAATACAAAGGCCTGGCTCCTGTCTCTGGATGTGAACTGCTCTGACAGCTATCTGCCTTCCTGCTACTTTGTCATCTGAGCATAGCAAAGTGTTTTACAAACTGGAGGTAAAAACAACAAATGCTACAAGAGGCATGGTTAAACCCTGTTTTGTCTCACAGAGGAATCTGCAAACAAATTTTATTCGTGCAAATGATGAGATCCAAGCTAAGCGGAAAGAATTTGCTTTAGTTTGAACCCCCCACACATATTTCACATTCCTGTTATACGTCTATACACACCTATCTTTTTTCACAAATATGCGTGTACAGTCGCTTATATAGGCAGTTAAGTTGGTGGGACTAGATATATTGAATTGGTAGATTTATAATCACATTAAAAAGTAAAATAGCTGGTGATGCTGTTCTTCCTTATTTTAAGTTTTTGTATGCCAAGACTGTGATTCTTTTCGTGCAATAGTTGGTGATAGTCCTGACACCTAAAGCAGCACACAAAATCAGATTCTCCATGATGATTTAGGTGTTAGTGATGTCATTAACTATTGACAGAGAAACACAAAACTCACTCTAAAACCCAAAGTCCATGGCCATCATGCAGAATGAAATCAGTTGAGATGCTTACCTGAAACCAAAGCAGGAGAAGCAGAGAGAAGAAAAAAAGTCTGTTAAATGACCCGTTTAAAAAAAACTCGGACATACTACTATGAAGTTAAACAAAATCACTATGGGAAAATTGCTCTACTTTAGGGTTTTAGAAACTCATATAAGAACCCTGAAAGTGGAATGCAGATCAGAGTGTGTTGAAATGGAGGAATTTCAGCAAGGCACATGCTCCCATCTCCTCCCCCTGACTCCTGTTATCTGTGTCTTGGCTGTGCACAAATATCAGTTTTCTACAATGAGGTGGAATATTTCATGAATGATTTGAGAAATGCACATTGTTCTCTAAAGACGCCAGGGTAATCAGCAACAGGTCTGTTCTTGACTAATACCATTCTTGGCTTCATAAATCATAGAAAGTTTAACATCTCTTCATCAAACTTAACAGACTGTATTATTTACAATCTCCACAGTTCTCCTGAAAGTCAATAATCAGTCCCACATTGCTGATCATTACCAGACAGCTGGCATTAAGATGTATAAAGTACATCATATCTAGTACAGGAGGATGGTTACAGAGCTTGGGATGAATATGCCTTGGTGACACAAAGTTCTCTGACTAGATACGTGAACAAGAAAGAAGAGAAATGAAATCAGGCACTCAGGAGACTGTAGTTAATATACCGCCTGGGAAATGTGGTTAAGATCAAAGACGGAGAACAACAGATATTCTGTATTAAGGGACGGCCTAGCCTCTTAAAATCAACAGACCCCTGAAAGCAAATAGAAAGTAACGTGTAACACTGCAAAGCGTTTTGCCCATTTTTCCATACTTCTATCAATCACACAACAATAGGTACTACATGAGAAGGGCTTGTCTCTGTGAAAGAGAAAAAAAGTTTCCCCTTGCTGCTCTCTGAAAAGCCAACACCTAAAATTAGTCATTGACATTTTGACAACTTGGTCACCTCAGTAACTAAAGTTGAAAAGAGAGGTGAAGGTGTATAACCATCAGAAGATAAATTTCACACAATATAACATAGCAAGTACAGACTTTCTGGGAGAGAGGGTTGTATTAATTAAGCGCTAGTGCATTTTACTTAAACTTAAAAATAACTTTAAAAAGTGATAGGAGACTTCCTGTCTTGAATTGCCAGGCTGCATAATCATTCAGATCTTCCTAATATTTCCTGGCTAAGTGTTTACTTTGTCACACCTTCCCCATACGAGTAAGATCTTCATGCTATTGCATGTGCAAGAGCTTTCAGTGCTTTAATAACCCTTGGGTGGCTTGGCCTTACCACTAGGTCACAAAATTCACCCCAATAGGGAAATCATAAAGTCCAAGAGAAATGCAGAGCATACCCAGCTAGGATCTCACTGTCACACGTCTCCTCTGCTCACTGCTGAAGTGCCCACTTTCCTTCACACAACCCATCTGACCCTAAGGCAGCTGGCCTGACCCTGGTCCCTAGAGGTGCATCTGTCCAGACACAGGTGAGCTGAGGTCAAACCATAGCCTTTGAAGTGACTGCTCAGCTGGTGGAGGGTGTCATGACAATCTGCTGTGAAAATTGATAGCTTACCAGATGGTGGCATCACTTAACAACATATGCAACTTGGCTAGACCCTCCTTCATCTTACTTACTTCTTTCCAGGAACTCAGCAAGTACCAATTGTGCCCCAACACACTAATTCTGTGCTGCCATGAGAGAGCAAGATGCTCCAAGTTCTATAGCTTTGCAATGAATACTTGAAATAACTTGATGAGATGTGCAGCATTGCTAGCTTACGCAAAGGCTAATTTGGAGTGGGCAGCCATGTGTTTCCCTACCCTCCATATTGCATGGTAGTGTTGCAGAAAGTAAAGGAAGGGTGAACTGAGTAGCATAAGGAAGGCAGCAGCTCTTCACTCCTTTTTTTTCTCCCTTTTGTAGACTGCTAGACCACTCCTTTTACTGAAAGGGATCTTCAATAGTGAGAATTATGAGAGAGATACACAAATGGGACATGAAAAGCAGCCTGCCTTAATAAAGCTCTTCATAGCAACAGAAATAAACAAGCCCTCTGGTGCCACCAGCAGTTTTTCAATGGTTTGCCTCAGCGGTACAGTGGCTTATGGCAGAGGCAATACCCTCATGATGCCAGGAGGAAGGCACTGAAGTTCAAATCCACAAAGCATTTAGGCACCCAACTCCTAGCCCACAATTGTTTGGAGAATTATGCACCTGACCTTCAGTCAGGGCAGCAGAAAAAAACACATCATCTGAGTGTCGTGGTTTAACCTCAGTCGGCAACTGAACACCATGCAGCCGCTCACTCACCCCCCTGCCCCGGTGGGATGGGGGAGAGAATTGGAAGAACACAAGTGAGAAAAACTTGTGGGTTGAGATAAAAACAGTTTAATAATGGAAATAAAATAACGATAACACTAATAATAATATTATTATTAATAGTAGTAATAATAATGTAATAATGATAATAATAATAATACACAAAGCAAGTGATGCACAGTGGTGTTATCAACATTGTTCTCATCCTAAATCCAAGACACAGCACTGTACCAGCTACTAGGAAGGAAATTAACTCTACCCCTGCCGAAACCAGGACACTGAGAAAAGCACAAGGGCATGCAAATTAGTACCAAAAAAAGCACAAGGGCATGCAAATTAGTAGCAAATGCAATGAGGAGTCTGCCCTGTTGCAGCCTCCCCTGCTCTTTTTTCTAGACAGTACCAGGTGCCCAGCTAATCAAGATTGGCACACACAAGGGTGGGCAAGGTTAGCTTAGTCAAAGTTCAGTTTGCTCTCACACTACTTGGTGGTGCCCTCAGGACTGCGCTGCCATGGCCCCAACAGCTTGACATCAACAAAAGGCTTGCAACACTTCTTGAATACTTGAAATCAAACTTACTAAAACTGTGTGTCATGAAAGTAATAGAATTGCATATGAGTGTGCATTGATGGAAGCAATACGATGAGTTTGACTGCTGATGCTTGCCAGACCCATAAGGCACATTTAAAAAATTAAAAATTTAAAAAAAGAAATCCACATCATCTGACTTGAAACACAGATTACAGAGTTCATGTCCATGGTAGAGCCAACTCAATATTTTAATTCATAAAAGAATGAATAAAGTATATCATTTACAGGGGACCAAATTATTCACAGATTAAATTGGTAAAAAATGTACTTTTAAAAGCCAGAAAGAAGAGTCTTCATAGAATTTTGAGGAAAAGGAGGTTTTTTTAAATAGAGAGTGGCTGATTGAAAACCGCAGATGCAACTAAATATTGAAGGCATTTGGAAATCTAGCCCAGATGCAAATTTTGTCTTTGTGTCTGCAACGATCTAACCTAAAAGTGAGAAACTAATATCACGGAGTTTGGAGGTGGGGTAGTAATAGAAATCTGGCTGTGAATTCTGTGATTCAGATGTGTGTCTTCATACACATACTACTTTTCAGGACACCCCCATCTTTATGTAAATGATGGATTCCTAAAATGTGTACCATATGATTTGCAGAATGACAGTGCCCCAGTTTTGCATAAATTAAACAGCAGATCCCGATAACTAGGCTTTCCCATTTACATTATGCCTCAGTTCCAAATCCATGGGATATAAATGAGAGCAGCATATGGTCTAGAAATGGGAAAGCTGTGGGACTTTCATGTACGCACCATGGGAGCAAATGGCTGTCCCACAGATGGTGGAGTATTTAGCTGCATCTCCTGTATGATGGATGCCAGTGCGCAGGAGGATGAAGCCATGAGCAGCCTCTAGAGGTCTCTACTGGCTGGTATGCCTAGGACAGATGCTAGATCACACAAAGGGTTTGCAAGGATAGCTCTTCTTTTTATATCTTGGCTTTCCTTTTTCAGTGCTTGTCTGTATGTGGAAATTTACAGCATAGCTGAATGATCTTTCCATTAAAGCTGTACTATAGTTAGAACTTGTCCGTGAGAGCACTAATAATAAAAATAATTTTATTTCAGATTAATTGCTTCACTTCAGTTTTTTCTCTGAGCAACACAGCTCCGTGTAGGGGGTTTGATGCTGTTGGGGGATACCCTCTGCTGATGATGCTTGAGACCCTGAAACCTCCTCCAGCACAGCACTGCAGGAAGTGCGTTTCTTCACACTCTTGCCTCCTTACCCTTTTTTCCCCTCCTTCTCCAAAACACAGAGAATTTTCTTTTGTGGCACAGTTAAAGTGAGTCAGCAAGCTTCCTTACAAGATACCATCTCAGCCCTTCAAAAAGCTGTACCAGCACTTTCTAGGGGTAAGGGACAAGAAAGAGCAGAGACACTTCGGGATGTTTTTCCACTTTGCACTGGTATATCTAAAATCCCAGTTCATCCACAACATATAATAAGAATATAATAGGTAGAAGAAAAATTTTATAAAATCTTGCTGTATTTAAGATCATACATCAGATGTAGATCTTGGATCTCTCTAGCAGATTCACTGCATTGGTGGAATCCAAAGATAGAGCTTTTTCTGTGTGGTCATTTTGTAAATCAATAGCAGACTGTATGAATGTATAACAAGTTTAATCCTTGATTTTGTTGTTTGTGGTTTTTTTCTCTTGTCTTTCCTTTAGCTATTTCTCTGAAATTTTTATTCAATTTGTGTTTACAATTAGTTTTATTAAGGACATTGTCCTTCATCATACTTTTCTGTTCCAAATATCTGTTTTTCTGATTCTGCTTTGTTTTTTCCCCTCCTAAATAGTGATGAATCATTTTTCTTCTCAGTCTTTCGTCAGCCTTTTCTCCAAAGTGTTTTGAGATTTTACAGAATTGATTTTTTTCTGTGAAGGACTTTTCCCCATTTCAATTCCATTTCTGAAAGCAAATCAGTTCAGTCTCTCCTCTTCTGCCTTCCACTTTTTTGTCTTCAAAATCTCACAGTTTTTACCATTAAAATGCCTTTCTAGAGATTATTTATTGAAAACAATATGTATACACAGACCGAAATGGAAAGTTAAAATCAATCCCTGTGTACAGAACTCTCAATAAGAAGCTGTTGATCTACATCAGATACCATTAAACACCCATAGGTACCATATATATATATATATATATATATATGACATTGTATAATGCGGCATAGTGTTGCATACCTGGATATTTCACAGCTAAATGTGCATGATTGTATGAAGTCAACTGTCTTCCTCACCCCCAAAGGGGTCCCATATGGGACCAAGTATATCACTGATGTAGCTGCACAGTCACTAGAGTAACACAAAAGTGAAATCTGGCACAGAGTGTTCTGGTAGAGACCAAAGACCCATAAAAGACCTAAATTTATAAAGTATAATGAATGCTAAAAATGAAAAATAATTACATGCATAACTGGATACTTTTTTCCTAATTATTTCATTTGTATTTATACTATTTATGCTATTATATTTTATTGTTACATTTACTCAGTAGGATGTTCCAATGACATAGTTATACACATGAGAGCCTGACAAGTTGGATTTGATACAGGCAGTATCATGAGTTCATTTACTAAATATTTAATCATTAGGCCAACTTTCACTATAAAAAAGAAAAAGAAAAAAATGCATGAAAGGATAGCTAGATTGCTAGGCACTCACAATAAATTTCCAAATGAAAAATGTATCATCTACTCAGTATAGATTGAAATGATGACCCTTTATTTTCACCAATTTAATTGAGACGGGATTAATCTTATAACTTTTTTCCAGTTCTTTTGTTCTATGCAAGATCACAAAAAGGCTGATAACTTAAGTAAAGGCAAGCAACTTGTTTCTTAATATAGAAAGTGTCCTCTAATAGCTCAAAAGAAAAAAAAAAATAATCCTGCTTGTCATGAAAATGTAGCAAATGAGCTCTTGGCTTTCACTGCATTTCAAGTTCCAAGGTTTAAAGTTGACCTGTTTATTGGCACCCAAGTGAGTAATGGAGGAGTTTTAGTTGGAAATACTTTTGGAAAGTATTCAACTCAGTTTTGGCAGCATTAATTTCACTGTAGTTTGGGGATATTTTCACCTTTCTTGGAGTGTGTAACTTGCTGGCATTAATGCAGGTGTAATCTACCAGAATCGTGTAATCTAGTTTTTAAACATGTTCAATGAACATTTTGGGAAGAGTCGCTAAAAAGCCGTACAATATATCTCCTGTTTCGCATGTCATATCTTATCTTTTGGTCTCAAATGAAGAACTTCAAAGCCTTAAGAAGTACTCTCCATGGAATGAACCATTTTTCACAAATGCAATAAGGAGCTATCAACATTTGGAGTTGATCTTACAATTTACTCACTGCCCCCTATCTCACTGAAATGAACCTGTTCAGGAACAAGTTCCAAAATGGAAAAAGAATGCCATCTCTTGTGTAACTTATTTTTTTCACACAGCTACTCCACCCCTTAAGCTCCATTTTCTTTATTAAAAGCATAAAGAAAACTTATTTTGGTTGGATTTAATTGTCTCAGTCACAGAATCACAGAACCACAGTGTGGCTGAGGCTGGCCAGCACCTCTAGAGATTGCCCAGTCCGACCTCTGCTTACAGCAGGGTCAGCTACAGCAGATTGCTCAGGGACATGTCCAGCTGGGTTTGATTGTCTCCAAGGATGGAGAGTCCACAGCCTCTCTGGGCTCTGTTCCAGTGTTTGACTGCCATTGCTATAAATAAAAAGTTATTTTCTTATGTTTAAACAGTATTTACTGCATTTCAGGTTGTACCCATTGCTTCTCATCCTGTCACTGAGCACAACTGAGAAGGGTCTGTCTCCATCTTCATCCAGTTTTCTATCCACCTCACTGTGCACTTACCTAACCCATATCTCACCAGCTTGTCTATGATGATATTATGGGAGACAGTGACAAAAGCCTTGCTAAGTCACGCTAAACAGCATCCAATTCTTGCCCCTCATCCATTGAGGCAGTTGTCTCATTGTAGAAGACTATGAGAATTGTCAGACATGATCTCCCCTTCATAAATCCATACTGACTTCTTCCAATCCCCTTCTTGTCCTCAATACATTTGGAAATTGTTTTCAGGATTATTTGCTCCACAGCCTTCCCAAGGATTGAGGTGAGGCCAACCAGCCTGCAGTTTCCCAGATCCTCCTTCTTGCCCTTCTTGAAGACAGGAGTGACATTTTCTGTCTTCCAGTCATCAGGGATCTCCCCTGATCACTGCGACCTTTCAGAGATAACCAAGAGTGATTTCACAGTGACCTGGGCTAGCTGTCTCAGCACTTGCAGGGGCATCCTGTGAGATCCCAGGAACTTGTGTATGTCCAGTTCGCTTAAATGTACCCTAGCCCGACCTTCCTCCAGCGAGGGTCAGTTTTCTTTGCTCTAGATCCATGTCTGTTGGTTTTAACTGACTGTTCCTCAAACTTTAAATTAATTTTGTGAGGGGATTTAGTCATATGACTCATGAAATTTAATAAGCACCATGAGGCAAAACCACTACATCACTTCTTGAAAAATCGCCACTAAAACTTAGTGATACTACTTTTACAATTTTTGGACAGAAAAGTTAAGAGTTACATAAATACAAAGGATTTTTGTGGGAAGAGTAGGAGGAGACAGGTTGGCTGAATGTTAATGTAAGGGTTTGAGAAAACTGATGGCCTAAAAGGTCCTTCATGTGGAGGTAAACAGTTCAAATCATTGAAATCAGAATACCGTGTTGAATAAAAGTTGCATCAGTGACTTTTATGAAATGCTCTTTTCTCCAAGATAAGTAAAAAACTGTTGTAAATGGCACCTCTGTTGAATATCCAAGCTGGGTCCAAAACAAGAGTGAGCAAGGTATAAGGACAGAGTTATTTTTGAGAGCTGTACGTCCAGGAATCGGTCAATGCAGACTAGTGGATTTGTGCAGATCTGGCTCCTATCCATGCTAGATAAGTTTACTGGGGAAAAAGAAGAATTCAGTTTGTACTGTCATCAAAATGTCATCCTCTGCAAATACTAAGATTTTTAAACAGAAGCAGGGGGTTATTTTGAAAAACAAATATCTTTTAAATCTAAGGAATTGCTTAAGACAAGGTAAAAAATGTTATCCAAGCTTGAAGAGGTATAAAAAAGCCTATCCCAAACAAGAAAAACAAAAGAATCAACAATTAATAAGCAGACCTTATAACAATAAACTTGCCAATAAAATAAAACTTCTGTGCATCTGTTAACGCCAAAGGCATTATCTTACATGCAACGAAAAGCCATCACATTTGTGCTAGACATGAAATAAGACTGGATGAAGCTCTGGAAATATAGTGCATAGGCAAAGATGAGGGAGTAGATGTAACTTCACTGTTTGGATTCTGCTCTGTTCTTGCTTTACATTTAGGCACACCACCAACTGCTGTATGGCATCTCGCTCAAAGTTAAATGAAGAATGAGGAAAAGTTTGACCCATACTAGCTGGCAAAGAGTTGTTTTTTGCCTACTTCAGTAGGACATGCAGGAGTTGTGTTGGGATTTAGTGGCTCTGCAAAAATATCTGCATGCTGAAACATCAACTCTCCAGTTATCTGCTTCTGCTGGGTGTTACCTGTCCGGAAACAAATGTTCACCACCCAGAAATGTACTTTACTTTGATACAATTCAGGAAGGAGTGTGCTTTGACGAGAAGGAAAGCCGGAAATGATCTGGGAAACAGTGATAAATGTTGAAATCAACCATCAAATCTACGTACATATAAATATACTCAGTGTGAGATCAGGAAACAGGAAATGTGCATGGTGTTTATTACCCGCACACAGAAGTGAGACCCAGCTGGCTACATGTGCTGGAGTGGTCAGGATAATCCTGTAATTAACATTGCACCACAGTGTCAAACAAAAAAAAAATCCTGCTAGTTGTCTCATACTTGAGGATGGAAGTGTGGAGGAAGAGGGCAGCGAACAGCAAACAGCATTTAAAGACCACTGTTAGGAATTTTTGAGGAACTGACTCCATGCCATGTTCACAATGCAGTATTCCTGTGCACAGGCACATCCTTGAGCAGTCCAGAGAGCTTCTAGAGGTCTTGCGTCAGGACATCCTGTTTCTTAACTGCAGAAATACATGTTGTATTTCTCTTGGAAGCCAAGAGATGCTACTGTAGAAATGTAACAGGAGACATAATTCTGCCGGTGCCTGGAGGCAACAGAGATATATGAGTATGATTTACTGTTAAAATTTTATTTTTATCCTACCACCCCTCACCATGAGAAGTAAAGGATTTCTGAGATCACATTGCAATAGCCAAATGGATGGAGATCACTAGAAGGGGGGACCCTTTTGTAGGGATGGCAAAGGCAAGATTCCTCTGGAAGACACAAAATTGCAAAAAAATATGGGCAATTTTTCTTTGAGCGTTCAATGGATATTCTATGCCCCTCGGTTTCTAAGAAGGCTATTTTCTTCCTTCCTGTAAAATTTAATATGATTGGATAAATCTGTTTAGAGAAGGAACTAAAGTGTTATCTTGGTAATACACCTGCAGAACTACTAACGGGTCATATCCTTTACTCCTTCATTCACAGACACACGGTAATGTTGTCACTGAGCAACAGAACAACTTGGAGTTGGTTAAGGACCATTTCACCATGGACAGATTACTTTCTTCCACTGACTTTTGCTAGTAATAATAGAGGGTAGTCTGATGGCAGGGCTATGCGTAAGGGAAGGCATGTGTGGGCCCAATGACTCGTGAGAACTGAGCCTTACCTGCAGTATTTTAAAGTGAAAAACTCGGTTTGTGCAAAAATGGTCATGCTCATGCCTGTTTTTGTGAGGCTGCTGTGAGTTCACCATCTCAAAACTCAGATTTCTGTAAAACATAAAATATTAATGATTATTGATCTATCACAGATCAGCACTACAACACAGCCTCCCTGGTTTGACTAACCCAAGCTCTGCAAAGGAGGAGGGATAAGGTTTCTGATTTTAGACAGGGATAGTCTTCCTTCTCTGTCTAGTGGGTTTTAGCTCAGCCCCAGCTGTTACCCGAGAACCACAGCCCAGCACCTCTGCCACTGAGCAGCAAAAGAGCTAATTTGAAGATATTACCTCCGAAACCCTGAAGTCCGTAACAAATCTCACCTCCCTTGAGGGTAGGACAGTCAAGGTATTGGCAGCTTTTCCAGCTAATATCATACACTTAAAATCACTAAATGATATTTCACTTGGCCCTGTCTGACAGTGGAAAGCGTAGTAGGCAGGCCCCTGCAGCCTAAGTCTTCTGGGGTTTCCCTCTACTCCCTCCATCTACTCCCACAGAAGACATCCATTTCGCTGTTTGCCAGTCCCCCTTGGTGCTGCATTTGTCCCAGACTGTTCATGATGTGAATGTCAAAGCCATGTCATTGTGAGCAAGAGTGAATAAAGAGTGCACAAATTCTCAGTGATGTTACATACCATAATGGGGGCATGAGCCTTTAAAAACGCTGTACTGTACTCTGCTCCAAGTGCCTGCTAGCTTAGCAAGGGAGGAGGGGTTAAAAAATTTGCCCTGTCCTTTCAAAAGTACCACTTTTGCTTTAATCTTAAAATAGCCTCCAGTTCATCTGTGACTCCCAAAAGGGAGCTGTTTGCAAACAGCTCTTTCCTTTTTTCCCTGCCTGCAGCCCTGCCTGCACAGACCAGAGCCTTCATTCTCCCAGCCAAGGCAAACGGGTTTCAATTCCCCTTGGATTTCATCCACTAATCTCCTTAATTGGCAGGAGAGATTGCCGCTGAGTGGTGTGAAGGACTCTTTCCTCCACAGGGGCTGATTGTGCTGCCTCCGCAGGACTACCCACACCTGCCAGCCAGCAGAGCAAGCCACCAGCATTGGTCATCATCAGATATGAGCCTCCTGCCTGGTTAGAATACAATGCTTTAAAGAGCATGTCGGGAAGAATATGTGGCGTACACTTGAATATAACTTTATTTTTTTGTGGCTAGCCCTATTGCACTTGGCACTTAAAATGAGTCAACACTTGCAATACAATGTCCGCTTTCTCTATAGGCTGCAGTGTGGACTAGCTAGGAGTGTCATCAAGGGATTACAACCAGAGAAAAAGGGCCCAGCTAGTGATGAAGTATCAGAGGTCAGCACTTCGTCTTCCATCTGTATCACCCATAACAGCACCCCTTACACTTCTCCTATCTCCAGGATGATAACTACAGGAGAGCAGGTTTGTCCATAGAGATATATCACCACAGGGGAAAGCAAGCCAGGGGAAAATACTCGGCAGTTTCTCAACTTGAGGGTACTTACCAGCAGTGAATGTGGAGAGCCATGCCGGTTGGCAGCAGTCAGTTCTTGCTCTCAGGACCATAATGTGCAATGCACAATAGCAACTCTTTTCAAGCTGGTGCAGCTGTTCAGCTCCATCAAGCACCTACTGAGTTGAAGGGTAGAAACTTCATTTGAACACTACAGCCTCAATTTTAAAAGGCAAATGAATTTCCTGAAATGTGCAAAAGTATTAGCAAGTCATGCAAATAGCATACATGAGTTGGTCATGGTAATTTGAACACTTAATTTGGATACCTATTTTCTTAATTAAAAAAAAAAAGAAGAAAAAAAGCCCTGTGCTCCATCTGTCTTTCTAACTAGCTGGTCATTTTCAGTCTGTTTGCAGGTCCATAACACAGCATGAGCTTGGAAGAAAAGTGCAGGACTGACCAGTTTTATAACACTAAATAGAAACAAGCAAACACTTCACTGAAAAACATCTGACTGGCAAATTTCTTATTTTAGCCATTCATAAAATTCCTGGAATCATATATCGTTCTGAGAAAGTTTTTCCCAAATTGTTCCTGTGTGTAATTCTTGTTTTGCACTTTACCTGACAGCATGTAGTTAGACCTCTGTAACTTTAGGAATATGAAATTCAGATTGTCCTCTGAAGCTTTTGTCAGGTGAACAGGCATTGCACTGTGGAAGGTTAAATCTAGCTCAACCCATCCTCTGAATTCCCCGTTTAAATATATTAGTGCAGGGCTGAAAACTAGGGCTTGCCAGGTAGCACACAGTCTTGAGCCTATGTGTCTGAATGGTTTCTAGCATGGTCCCATGCATGGTGCAATGCTCATGACCCACTTTCACCTGCCTTGCTAGTCACGCTGTAGGAGTGCTGATGTCTAGCTTGGCTTTGAATGGGTAATAGAAACAGACACCCCACCTGGCAGTCAATAGCCATGCCAGTGGCCATCAAACAGCACAGATGGCAGGTACTGCTCAAAGCAACCCTCACAGTGACCTAAACTTTGCTGAAGGAACAGTGCCGTATTTGAATATTCATGTTTAAACAGAGAAGATGTCATTCTTGCATCTAGAGCCTCCATGTTTTGCCACATGGTCGCTGCTGAATATGGTAAGTGTAGCTGTGTCCCGCCACCACAGAAAAGATTTCATTTACCTGTTCAGTCTTTTTGGTTACTTGGGAGATACTTGCTTAAAATTTGTAGCTTCCTGCAGTAATCTGAGACAGAACATCCACAATGAGCAAACACTGAAAGCAGGGAAAAGCACTGAAAACAAAATTAACATAAAACTCTCATGGATATTGGTGAGGAATGTTGGCCCTATCCATGGCGATGATGCAGCACTCATTCTTGAAGCAGGAGGTAAAGCTCTCACATCTCAGAGGATGAATATTGAAGTTTCTTTGACTACCTGGTGCCAACAAGATCTCTTGGACAACTTGAGAATTATCTGACTACTGCTGAAGACCATTGTGCTATTTGATCACTCACCCCAGATTTATTACATGAAATGTGAGGTATGATAAGATCCCAAGCAGGCTCATTGCACAAGAGAAAATTTTATCCAAAGACAATAAAAGCTATGAATGCCTGGAAAAAAAACCTGTCGCATAGTTTGTTCTCTGGACTGGATGTAATTCTATAGAAATGTAGCAGTCTGGCCAAGAGAAAATTAAGGAAATTAGTTTTGGTGGGGTATGGGATTTTTTGTTTTGTTTTGTTTTAAATCGGAGAACATTATGTCTTTGCAAATGAAGTATTCAGACAACAAATTCAGAGCTGGAAAAATAGAGATCTTGAAAGATGAGCCCATCTTAATTAAATAGGATGTGAGCTATTGAAAGAATTATTTTCTAAAACTAGTTTTCCAGCTGAGGTGTGATTTTTTTTCCTTGTACCATGCTGCCTAGTAGTCAAAAGTGGGAAAGAGGATCTAGTCACAGAATCTCCTTTTCGGCATGCCCGGTGGTATAACTTGCAGCTCCAGTCCTTCAAAAACTTAGTCTTACTCCATCTCCATGGTTTCAGTGGAACTAGTTACAGTGCATAAAATTCATACTGGTGTTTGAAGACCTCTGTCTCTGTATTATATATGGCCTCACTGGGAATTAGCAGTTAAGGAAGAATAACGAAGGCAGAAACCTAGACAATAGAAAGGAGGGACAAGATTTAAAAATGCAGCTCTGTTACAGCAAAGGGAGAGGGCTTCTTGTTAATTGGCCAACCCCCTAGTTTCAGTTGTGGTTAAAACTCACAGGAAGTTCATTCTAATAAACCTAGGTAAGAAATTATGTAGTGTGACAACACAATTCTATTGAAAGGCATGGGTAATGCAATAAAGCAGGACAGTAAAGCTCTGTCAAACTCCCGTTTTAATGATCCCATCATCTCCATCTTCTCTTAGCACTGAGTTACTGCTCAACCTATGCTAGCACATCCATGAAGACAGCGTCTGATGGGGTCTTGATTCACAATGCTGGAGGCCAATGCTCTCATTGGTGCTTTCTTCTTAGCCTCCCTGGACAGGTGGTTCCAGATGAACAGTTTAGTAACACAGAGTACCACCATGGTTTCCTTGCCATTTTGGGGAAAAATGCATTGCACTTGTGTCAAAGGTGAAATTCTTTCTTTATTAAAAACCAGTGGGAGTTTTGCCATTAGCTTGAATAAAGCAGTTTGTCAGACCATCCCTTTCACTGTAACATCTTCAGGCAATGCCACCATACTTTGGAACTACAGCTCCAAACTCTTCTGAAGATATTTACATATATATGCAGTTACCTCTGTAATCTCATTACTAATGTTGTATGTGCAGATACCCAGGTATGAAGACTGAATTACCTGGCTAAATTCCACATTTGGATACACCTTCTCAAGCTTAATAACAGTAATTTTATGTAGTTGTATTTAGTGTTGGTTGGAACATCCAAGATTCATTAACACATTAACAACTGAAAATTAGGCTGGAATAAAAACCACTGTTATTTCAGCCCATTAATTTCTGTGTTTGATAACTCAAAATTTAATCTTTTCTCTATTCCTTTACTACAAATGTTCAAAATAACTGAAAGAAATGCTACTCTTAAATATGAAGACAAACATTGTAAATGTCTGTAAATATTTGTTGCCTTTGCCCAATTTTAACTGTTTGAATGAATGACTAAAGGTGAGAGATGAATCGACAAAGAGATTACTCCTTTTTCTTTCCCAGTACTATACTCAAATTCAGCAAACCAAAACAATTTGTTTGTCTTGCTGAGTGACTTCTACACTTGCTCATAAGAATGTCTGTTATTCACTATCTAAAATATTTATTGAATAAAGATTACCTTGGGCCACAAGGGCATGTGGGAACTTTCAGTCATTGAGAAGAAAGAAAAAAAAAGGTGGACAGTCAAGAATTAAAAATTGTATTTTCGTAATGAAACTCTTTAACCTAAATTCCCTCCACTAGTAACATGTAGGCAAAAAGTTAGTGAGTACTTCTATTGTCGTGCCAGACTCCGTGGGTGGTTAGTCCTTATTTGAATTCTGATTCAGTTTTAAATGAGTGTAAGAAGGGTGGAATATTGGACTAGAACCATTTCTAGTGAAATAAAAACTCTGGAGCAGCCTTCATGCAAGGACATCTGCAAGTGCCTTTATCTTGCTGAAAAAAAAACATTTATTCCTATAGAACATTTTTTTTTACTTACTCTTAGAGTCATTTTTTCTTCACTATATATGGTGATTATTCCAGAATGGCACAGAAGCCTAAATACATTACTTCTTAAAGAAACATGCCCGTGCCATAAGTAGTCAGTGTCAAGACAAAAGTGTTTGGAGTCATTAAGTACATTTTACATTTCTCTCTTGCTTGCCCCTACTTTGTGTGGGGGATGGAAAAGAGAGACACTTTGTCACAGTTGCAATTTCATGTTAAAAAAAAAGGAAAAAGAAAGGAAAATAAATTACTTTGAGTGCAATGCCTTAGTATTATAACTATATGAAGGAACAGTATTAGTCAGTGTGGTATTAAATTTCTTACCCGCTGAGTTTTGATGCACGTAAAATTTTTACTACATACATATCACATTCTGACAGTCTCCAAAACACAGTGAGCATAACAATGCAGTTCACAAACTGCCTGAGAAGTTAGTACTGTGTCCTAAACAGTACCTAAGGATGGCAAAAAACTAACTGTGCTCAGCATACTCTAACTTGATGAAGCAACCTAAAGAAAAAAAGGACAATCTTGTTCTTCAGTCACATTGTTTTCAAGCAATGTGGTGGTAACACGGGAAACAAGAATAAGGTAAAAAAAAAAGAATATGAAGATGAAGGAATATTTTAAATTTGGCAGGGCTCTTTTAAAGCTGAAGTTTGGGAACAGCAGTCTCATCTCATTTTTTTGTGCTATGGTCATTCAGACTGGAAAAACAAATCAACCAACCAACCAACAAATACAATCCACAAATTGTATGTTTCTCCTTGTAAAGTAAATAAATGCATGGACAAAAACCTGATGTTTGATGCTGTAAGACGAGTCAGCATATACTTGGTAATGTGCATGCAGCCTAGTTTTGAGAGCCACTGAACATCCCATTGAAACCTGCTGCAATTCACATGAAGGGAAATTACAGGTGTCCAACCCCTCTAGTCATCTGGGCCCGCAGCATGCTCCCATTGTGCAGCAGTTACTGGAGACCATCATTAAGGTAGACTGCTCAGTAAGATTATGAGACAGCTCAGCCTTAGAGTGAAGGTGTCATTTGCTTAGGAGGACTCTACAGCAGCAGCTCATTGCGTCGCACATGCGCTCATTAGGCTACTTTTTTATGGTAGACAGCGTAAAGCTAAAGCTGAATCTCAGGAGACCCTCATAATGGGTGTGATGTTGCGGAGCACGTGACCTGAGGGGAAATGAAGTTGCTACTTCTTTTTTTTAAAAGAACCACATTTCATCAGGACAAAAATGTGTAGGTTTGTTTATTCTCCAGCCTCTGGCACAATATGGCCCTGGGGCCTATGACACAGCTGCATTGCACGAGGCCCCAAATGCAAGCACAGCCCAGCAGGAGTGTCCTTGCCTTCCAGGTGCCCACACAGCATGGCCATATATAAACCCACCACACAGCAACAGTTGTGTGTAAGGCAGGAGTATCCTGTCAGCAACATAGGGACCTCCCCAAGCTGATGACAAAAATTGGCGGTGCCAGCACGTGGTCCTGCGTGCAGACAGCCAA
>NW_008825114.1:3350346-3387324 GCF_000699105.1 Pygoscelis adeliae
CTCTGAGCAGGTTCCCTTGCCCACCCTGCTCCCGACCCCTCTCTCCGGTTCCAGGATTTGCAAGCAGGGGTCTTTCTTCTCATAATTGATCGTGCTGACCTCTGCTCTTCCTTGCAGCCTGAGGACCATCCGTATCCGCCTATGTCTCAGCTCTTATCTTGGCAGTTCCCGGTCCCTCATCCTCATCCCATAGCCCACCGACTGGAGTTTCCTGTTTTCCACCCCTGCTCGCAGCAATCTCTGCCTTATCTCCCTGCTGGTTTCATTCTCAGCTCCATCTGTTCATTTGACATTTATGAACCTCATCAAGCATTTGTTTTCAAACCCATCCAAATTTAAATACCTTCCATTGTATTTGTGCTTGCTCGGTTCTCACGTTTGTCACTGGGATGATAACTGTGCCGAATAACCTAAATTTGCTTCTGACAGGCTTCCGTCCTTTTCCAAAAGCCTGCCATGCTTTCAAAGCCTCACAATGAGGTCCCCATGGCTAAAACAATCCTTCTTTTGTGCTCTGTGCCTGTCAGGCATTCTCCAGATGCATGAAACTTCTGATGTAGATAGAGCTCCTCATCCTGTCCCCTATCCTCTCCCAGCCATTAAATGTATTTCTTTGTCTTCAAACATCATCTGATTTTGTTATACTCCCTCTTAGTTTCATGCATTTAGGGGCTGACTTTCATTCCTGTGAGAAGCATTTTTTTACTATTCCAGGCTGACTCTGCCATCTCTAAATTCAACAGGAAACCTTTCCTTCACCTTGCCTTTCTTCTCAGCAGGGAGGACAGGTTTGAAAAGAGAAGGCTTTTTAAAATAAAATAGCTCCCTCCTCACTAATGTTTATATCTCTTGGCTGCTTTATTCTCATCTGAAATGTTTCATTCCTCCATAATTTTAGCCATACTGAAGTGTCACATAGATAAAGGCAGGAAGGAAACATAACTAGCTTAATTTATCCTTATTTTTATCTCAACTAAATCTGACTTAAATCCCTCAGTTATTAAACCAGCTCCATTCCAAGTATGCCACCTGCACAGGTTACTTTGAGAAACATGCTGCAATCAGAACTTCAGCTCAGGAGCTGAAAGTTAGAGGAAAAAAACCCAACCCCCCCAAAACAAACAGAACCTCAAAAGCAAAATAAACACTTCAAACTTGCAAAGTGCAGACTAACATTGAGTTCCTAACTTTGTAGATCATCATCTAAAACTCCTCACTGTCCAGTCACCTTACTAGAACATCCACAGAAAATCCATACCTCACTTCTGTGGTTTCTTTTAATCCATAGACTGCCTATTTTTTCTTTTTTTTTCCCCTGAATCTCATCCTAGCATCCTAGGTTGGAGTCTTTGGCAGCACGCAGGTATCCTTCTGACTACAGCAGCTACCAACCTTTCCCTTCATTTCTAGCCTTCAGATGTTTGCTTTTCTGTATTCCCCACTAATACCTGCTTTGTTCTTGTCCAAACAATCCTATAGATGGACACTTTTCCTTCCCAGGTACCTAGTAATGGTTCAGATAGGTTTAGTAGATATTTTTATCTTAAACCAAGCCAGTTTAGTTCCATTATCAGCTTCACTGCTCATCACTGAATTTTATTTAATGTATCTATATTTCATTGTTTTTCAGGACTGTTTAATAAACCTCAGCACATAAATCATAACTCCTCCATCTATGATTTCCCAACACGCTATCTTACTATAAAAAAATTTTGCATTTAAGGATGTTTTTCTCCTTCTCTCATATTTCGCAGCTTAGCCCATAAAATGATCAAAACACAGCCAAAGAATTTTCAAAACATCTCTAAAAATCAATGACGATCATTTTGCCAAGCCTTGGAATAAAATGATGTGTGGGGATTGAGGGCACGGACTCTGGCAGGCAACAACCAAAGACCTTTATTATGGTGTAACTCCTCCTGTTATACAAAACTCAAGTGGTTCACGCGCTATCAGCAGCTCACTGATAGGCTACAGCCTTGTGTTCACGCCGTCTATGCTCTAGGGGATTGGCCGGTTCTTCTGATCACGCGACGTGCCTTCCTGGCCTTCATCCTGTTTACTCCTCCTCAGCAGCTCATTACTTCCTCCTTTGTCCTCTGCCCACGTGCCTTCTCATGCCTCAAGGGCACAAGGCTCGGTCGTTGTCCTCGAGCTGCCTATCCCCACAATGATGATGACAGCAGATATTGCTATGCTAGGTTAAAGCCCTGGCCCATCTCATAAAGCCAAAGAAACCCATAAAACTGTAGAACATTAACTAACAAGAGTATCTTTCTGAAATGAAATACGACAGAGAACCACAAAGGAAAAGAGAGGCAATGCCATAGCTCTAAACTCAGTATTTCATGACCAACATGTGATCAATTAGAAACACTTGTATTAATAGTACAGCTATCTCAGAGCTGACTTCTGACTTTTCCAGGGCGTAACATGGGGCAGCAGGATAGATTCGTGCAATTAAAATGCAAACACCTGTGTTGACTTTTAAAGACCAGATGTGCTTCTATTAAACAAGCCCTGAGGTTTGCTTAAAACTAGCACCTGCTTCCTGGTTACATACAGTCGCCTTGGTTTCTGTGTTTAAGTATATTTTAAATTTTGAATGTCTTTGGTTCTCTTTGCACAGGAAATGCCTGTATTTAGGCACTTCTTTGCAAGCAAGGCAAATTACCTTGCCTGCATGGTATGTTCCAAATTTCATTCCCACCCTTCAGCTTCCTCCCGAGGTTCTCTCCTGGATGTTGTAAAATAGCCAAGAGCTAAGAGCTGCCCACTGTGCTGTCCCTTGGTGCTTAACTCTTTTGATACCTTTAGCTACAATGAACAGATGACAAAAATGAAAGTGAACCTCTAATGAGCCAGCACAGCCCATTAAACTACAGCATCCCTTAGGCCACGGCAAAACCAGCAAACTTAGTTAGTAGCTCTACTCTAGTTTTTCTTGGCACCTTGCAGACACGTTCATGGGCTCTGCCTGACAACTCCCTGGTTTATAACAACACAGATTTGACTTTGGGGCTGAGCACATATGCATCCTCTGACTAGGGACTCCCTCATGCCATCTGTTGTGTACCAGCTGTACTGTCCCAGCATGCACCAAGAAAGCCCACACAGTTTGAGACTTGCAGGTAAGACAATGCCAACAGCTGCCTCCTGGTGAGCAGATTCATAATTAGAGGAATAAGGCTGTCTGCAGATCAACATAGTGAGTGAATAGCATGGCTCCGTTGTTCAACTTAATAGATCTCAGGGACTGCATCCACACTGTACTTAGCAATATATTTATAATTTTTGGCAGCTAAGAAATTAGCCAGATGATATCTCAGTCAACATCTCTTTCAGGTTTTTGAAGAACTGATGATTTCACTGTAAGTCACAGCCTGCCTGCTTTCCTCTCAGCCTTTGTCAGTGGCAGCTGATATAGATAACAGTTTTAAAAACATCAGTTTTTGTACTCAGGGGCCTCAGCTAAAGTAGGGAGCTGCTTGATTTTAGGGTGTTCTTAATGCCCAGTGGGATCTAGGATCTAGGAGTAGGACAAGAAAACAGGACTTATTTTTTTTCCAACAATGTTATCTGCTCAGTGCTAAACTCTGCAATCTGCAAGCATTACATGCGGCCTGTCCTAGCAAGTGATCTAATACATCAGAGCAGAAATACCCTACCACAGTGAGTGAGCAGCCAGCACTTTACAGGGTCTGCCCAGTGGCAGGTGGATAACTGGAAAATAAAGCTGCAGCTGTATTCAGTAAGGCAGGATAAATTGGTACATGGAAGCAACTTGCTAGGGACTTCCAGGGTGATGAGAAAAGCAAAAGTGGCCTTGACTTAGGATAGAATGGGCAACCAGCTCCTCAACCTGCTTGTCTCCAACTCCCTAAGGCATTGTGTCACTGTCTAGGTCTTCATTACAGTTTTCAAACTATCTTCATTTTTATTCTAATTCCTTTTTTCATCGTTCTGCTCAAACAAAAAAAACTGTGTTTAAACACAGCCTAGAACGATATCACTTCTGAATCTGCAGAAACTGTTGTGTCTCCAGGGCAGAAAAACAGGAGGAGCAGCAAAGCAATCCATGACTATTTTTATCTGGGTGCCTGTGGTGAGAACAGATATTTGATGATTTGCCTGGAGCACCGGAAGTCTTAGTGTCAGCTTTGAAAGTGTAAGATACACAGAGAGTGAGGAGAGGGACATGAAATGTTTAAGATGTGGTAGGCTGGCCTTTTGCAGCGTCTGATGGAGCTTATGGGGAAGTGGGTCATTCAATTTACCCAAAGGTGTTCAGCTTGCAGGAGCAAGAGGGGAGCTTACACCAGCCCTTGATGTAAAGACTGAGCATAGGCGTGAAGAAGTTACGATTCTCAGTCTACAGTATTTTCAGAAGGACTGAGTTCACAGTTATTGGACTTCTCCAGATTGGCAGGTTTTTAACCATTTGGTCATATCTAGAAAGCAAATAACTTATGCACCTCAGTAGCATTTAGAGAATTCCAGTTCTTTCTGCAAGTATGAAAAATGCACAGACATATACAGATGGTGTACACTTGCACTTATACGTACCTAAACACACAGACACACACGTATGAGAAAAAATGTGGAGCTAATAATGAGTTTAATTTGGCTGCCTTTTTCTTGTTTTTAATGAGGTTCTCTGGTATGAGCATGGTAAACCTCAGAAACACAGTATACATCAAAGGAACAAAAAGAGGCATTTTGTTGGTATTTTGATAGTGTAAATCATAGAAATATGGCTGAAAGAATCCTTTATTCTCTTAACATAAAAGCCCCTTTTTTTTTTCTCTAAGTCATCTGAAGCTGTGACTGGTGAGCACTGTGCTATTCATTTGGATTAAGTGCCCCGCATTGCTGTGTCTTGTTTTGTGATCTCCAGTTCTCAATTTTAGGGAAAAAGTGTTCAAGGATTTGGTGCAAGGATTCAGATTATCCTTTACCATGGAAGTGCCTGAAGAGGCGAAGAGAAACTTACCCCTTCTCCCTCCCTCTAGCAGCAAGGGCCTGGAGGCCAGCCCTGGTATCAGGCAAGCTCTGCCAGGACCCTGCCTGCCCCTTTTCCCAAGACATTTTGCTTCAGCAGCACCCTGCTGCTTCTGTGAGCATGGTGCAGCTTGGGACGCAGGAGCAGCATGTGTCCTCTCTTGTGGGCAATGCACTGCAAACCACCAGTGCTGCACACTGCTCCCTCCTGTGTCCCCACGGGGCAGAGGCATAAAGGGAGGGGAGGGAAAGCAGATGAAGAAATAATTCAGAGAGGCAGTTTAGCCCCAGTACTACGCAAAGGGAGAAAACAGTCACGTGGAGAAGTTCTTCGCTTGCAGAAAGCAAATTAATTCCAGAGATGCAAGCAGGATCTGGGGCTGCAAATTGCTATGTGCATGCAGAAATTAGCCGGTGGAGGCCAGGTTTTCCAAGATGTTTAGGCAGCCACAGATGCATATAGACATGTAGCGCTGGACCTTCAGAAATATTTAGGCAACTATCTCCAGTAAAATTAAAGGGGCTTAAGTGGGTGTCAGCATCTAATTAATTTGTATGGTTTTGGCCCTTGTGAGTTTTGGAGAGGTTTAAGGCCCTTATCAGATTCCTCAGGTACCCTGCATACCTTTACAGATCTGTCCTCACATGCCTAACTAAAGATGTGAAACACAATCAACACTGTTATTTCACTTCCTCTAACCTGTGTCAACAAGTCTTTTCTTGACAATTTAAGCCCAAAACTTACATGAGTGTAACATAAATTCTGACTGAATTGCTGGTAGGCTGGTCCTTTTTAACCTCCAGATTTTAAATTGGTTCTTATATGAGAGTTACTGGCACTAGTCCATACTTTTTCCTTCTGGATCTCATTTCCCTCAGTAATATTCCTTCATCTCTTATTTTTGACTACAGTATTCAGGTCAGGGCTGGATAATCTTGCTTCATTTTTTTAAATTAACCGTTTATTACATTTTTTAAAAAGCCAACAAACATGCATAAAACATTTTCAGACATCTGGGTCTGACAGCAAGAAGCCAGTGCTACCTTATGGTCACATGTGATTGCCACAGATCTATCTTACAGCGCATATCCTACCGTTCAGCATGTCCTCCAGCATGCATTAGCAGTTCAGTACCACTTTCTCCTGGCCATCAGAGCTGCACACAGCAGCATTTCCTAGCTAGGTCTCGCCGTGCCTGTTTCATTTCCAAAATAACTTCAGCTTTCCATTCCTCTGTGATTACATTCAATGATCCGCTTTGCCTTTTCTTTTTTAACCACTGCCAAAACTGGCATTTTGACAGCCCTGGAAACTGCAGTCCTCTGTTCAGGGAACAGCTACAAGCGCAGGCAGCACTGCAAGTTATCTCAGCCCTGCTCAGCCAGTATACCCCAACGTCCACTGGAGAAACTGCTCTCAGCTGTAAAAGTCTTTTTCTTTACTCAAATAATTCAGGTCTTGCATTCCCCTGTAAGGCAGCCTGCAAGCACGGACTGGTTAATGATGGCTTCAGTAGTGTATGTCTGACAGCAACTTGACAGTGACCACCATCTCATTTTGTAGAGGCTGTGGGACCAACGTCAGATGGCAATATGTTTTTTTGTCACAACTGCCTTAAGTTGGGTTTGAACCGAGGACCTGGAGATGAAAGGCAGGATTTCAGCCTCTTGAGGCATTCAGTACACCTGTCTCATCATCTCTGCTTTTCACGACATACTTTTTTAAATCTTCATTTTTTTCATTCCTCTCTCAAGCTTTTGTTCGTCCTGCTTGAACCAGAAGACTCCTCTACAGACCAGAACCCACATACTCCAGGATCTCTGTTGCACCTTTTGAGTTCTCCCCTTTGTTCTTGATGTCACCACCCTTTCCATGGACAGAAAGAGTTCCATGTCTTTTCTGTCCTCTGTCTACCGTCTCTTAATAGAAAAGGTCCCATAATGGCAGTGGTTGTGGTGTTAATGGGTACAGTTTCTTGATTCTGACTCTGTTTGACAATGCTAATAAAATTCCTGACCATGGGGAAGGTCAGATGATATTTCTGCTTGTCCTGCTTGAAATATGTGCCATATAATTAAATTAAATAAATATTGCCTGTGTTAGTAATACATTATTTTAATGGCACACTTAGCTATACTGAAGTATAATTTAACAGCAGTGGAGCCACTTGTAGCATCCAACCTTACTATGAAATAAGTTCATACCCATCATAATGCTGTGACATTGAATCCTTTAGACAGGGTCCTCCCCCATTGTATTTTTCTATAAACTCCTCAAATAACAAGAAACAGCTTCTAAAATTCACTAGCTTTATTTTTTTCTGTATGCACTAAGAACACCAGCAGACAAGACTTTTTTGACCACTCTTTGTCAACACCCCATTCCAAATTAAGTGAACTGGTGATATTCACATTTTTCTCTAACAGTTACAACTTAAAAAAAAATTAAATTCAGCAACATACTTCAATGTATTCAAGCCATTAAAACCAATTAGTACTCCCTCTGTTACCCGGCTATAGCTTGGCATGTTAAATATGTACGTGTGAATCCTGAACTCTCCTGATCACAGTGACCTATTGCAAGCCGTTAAAACCAAGCACTGTAATAGGGTGTCAGAGGGCTGTTAGCAATTGAAAAACAAAACCTGTGACGTCTGGCTGAACATGCTGTCCTTCTGGTGGAGATAATTCATGGTTTGTTTTCATTTCTTCACTGAACTGCCATGATCTAACCTTTCTGACCTCTCATTTATGGGATTTGTGGTAGTTCAAATCATCATCTGCATTCATAAATGCTCCCACAGGTAATGACACAAAGCAATTCAACAGGAATTTATTGAGGAGTTTTGATTAAAACCAAGTCCTGAAGATGTGAATGGACTGACCTCCACAAAGTTTTATTTGAGAAGCAAAGTTTCTTGAATCATAAGGCTTCTAATATTTTCCAAAGGATGTGACCACATAAAAAACTTAATTAGTCCCTAAAGCTTAAGAATCATTCCCTTTCAGACATTATTTTATTTTTATGCATGATGCCAGATTAGCATAAAGTAGTTTTGCAGTAATTTTCCTTTGGAGTTCTTTTTTTTTCCTTCTTTGAGGTTTTCCTTTGAGGTTTATGTAGAATGTGTGTAGGTACTGCAACTGCTATATCAATCATATTTAATCATTCTTTTTTACAATATTATGCAGACACTGCAAACACAAGAGCCATTGATATTTAAAAAGTAACAATTATTGTCTGCAAACTATGACATTATTATTTTACCTGTAGAATACACAACAAAGGGTTTAGTCATTGTTACAGGCTTGCAATAAGATTTGCTTTGTAAGGAGGCAGACTGTTTCATATCAAAGTTAGGTGGTATTATGGAAGGATACAGAGCAGTTTTTCAATATTATCTTTTCAAAGATATCAAAATGCTGGACAGGAAATATGTCTTAAAAGATGGTATTTCATATTTTTCATAGATATAAAAGAGTGCTGTCCTTGTCTTGCTTGCTTTCTTCCCATCTAATATCTGAGTCTTAATGTTTATATCATCTTGAATCATTTCCAATCTATTAATATACTGCATTGATCTACCATTCATCTGATTGTTGAGAGGAGGACATTAATGGTTTCCATTAGTCCATTTTCTAATTTCCACATGTTCTGATGATAATAAATCTTCACTTCATCCATTTGTGAGGAGCAGCTGGTCCAGCAGAACAGGCTGCATTGCAGATGACGGAGGTTTCTAGATGGAAAAGAAAAGCAAGGAGCAATGATTGTCTCTGCGGCAGAGAGACAGCAGGTTCTTTTGCAGAATCTACTCATGAGAATGAAGACGTACAGGCAGGCAAGGAGGCTCAAGCTACAGTATGTGACTGGAAACTTGAGGGCCAACATCAGTCTTGCAAAATCAGAGAGCGGGTGAGGGATAAGGCTTGGTGTCATAGCTCAGCAACACGGCTCTCAGGTGGGAGGCAGCTCGAATCTAGGCCACTCCAACTGGGGAGTGACCGTACACCTGCCTGAAAACTAAACCCTTATCACTAAATCACTAAACTGTGATTCCTTGTTTATTTGCACTCCCAACCCATCCCCATACGGTTGTCTTTGGACTGTCTTATTCTCTGAGTAACACTGAACTTTAACATTTTGTACAATTCCTGAATAATTTCTGAAGAAGAGGGGTGGGCACGAAGTTCAGTTGAACTAAATATTCAAGGATGGTGTCAATTTCATAGACTGAAAGAATAAACACTGCATGTATTCACAGACACACACACAGCACCGATACCATTGAGAAATCTTCCTTGCTCTTTCTTTGCCCCTCAAAGATACAGGTAACTTCATGCCTTCGGTTCCCTGCCAACAGCATTGCAAAGGCACTAGTTACGTGTCACTATTCAGAAATCTTGATTTCCATTCTGAAACTTCAACATCCTGAAAAAGCATTATGTTTTGGAGCACAGAGTAGAAACTTTGACAAGGCCTGCGAAGGAAAACATCTAGGCAGAAGAGTAATTTTGAAACAATGCAAACATTTCGTTCTGGAAGAAAATGGAGCTGGCAGACTGAGCAGCAAAGACCTTGGTTCAGCCACGGCATCCTCTACCCTTCTGCCCTGAGAGAGGAACTCAGAGGCACCGAGGAACCCCTGAGCAGTGACTCTGGGAGGTCCTGGCTTCACAACAGGTGAGCCATGAAGGAGCCCCAGTGCCCAGGCTTCCACCTCGCAGCATAACTGCCAGAAGCCTAAGCACTCAGGCTCTTCACCTCATCGCCTTTTGTCAGGAGCACCTTGCAATACAGACATTTTGTCAGAAGCTACTTGCAACACAGACATTTTCACAAAAGATGCATGTATTATTTTGAGATCTGTTTGGATATTTCTGGGGGAAAAAAAAAAAAGGGCTTTATAAATTTGTATCTTCTCATGTGGTGATGAGATTTGGTTCATTTTCATGTAACCACTGCAGGTTTAAATAACTGAATTCTATACAGTTACATGCATTTACAAAAGAATAAGAGTAATGTAGGCAAGGTGGGAATAAGGATCCATGGGTTTGGCTTATCTTTATCAAAAAGCACTTACTAAGCATGCATAATGCAGAGCTCTGTTGCTACCCAGTAGTGAGTCAGAAATATGCCTATTTTCTACACGCTGTTCAGAACAAATATTGTATATCTTAGTGTGAAAAACTAATAACCATTGAAGCACCAAAGCTGTTACATGTAACCAAACTTCTGCATTTTCAAGAGAATCCTTCTTTCAACCAGAATTTATTGGTCTGATCTACTCTGTATTTGAAAGGCAAATGCCGCCTATGCTTCATCTGTTTTCACAATGTAAAACCTGTAGCAGCAATAAGTAAAGTAAAGGTGTGTAAAAGAGCTTAGAGGTAGTATCAGTGGAGCTACTCCACTGATATCATTCCTCCTTTAGGAATAGACAGTAAAAAGCTCATAAAGTTGTTTTCCTTGGCAAGATTTCAAGTATAAGTCT
This sequence comes from Pygoscelis adeliae, assembly GCF_000699105.1. NCBI lineage: Eukaryota > Metazoa > Chordata > Aves > Sphenisciformes > Spheniscidae > Pygoscelis > Pygoscelis adeliae. The sequence goes on from NW_008825114.1 coordinate 3,360,843, forward strand.
CTAAAACACAGCTTCAATGGTCATGAGTTGGCAAATCATCCTTTTAAGTCTCACATGTTCACACATATTGCTCAATTTGAACTTGGCCTGACATCAGTTTTAAAGTCAGACACAAAGTTCAGCATTTTGGAGTTTATTGATAATGAGGCAGAAAAGAAAAAGAAGCAATCTGATCTATAAAGATGAAGTTCGTCTACACCAGAGAGAGAACATGTACATATGCAAACCTGTGAGAAAAAAGGCAAGGAAAGGACAGGGCAGGAATTCTAAAGGAAAATTAACTATGTTAAATAAAGCATCTGCTGAACATGGTGTACACAGTTTTGCCAGGATATATTTTGGAAGAATTATTTTATCTATAGCATTGCGCATAGTGCTTTACCTAACAAGCTTTAAAACTGAATCTGGCTTTGAAGCGGGTGAGGGGAACCCAGATGATCAGTTCCAAGAAAAAGTGGTCATGAACTTGAACAAGTTTTCCACTCCCACCCCCACCCTAAATACTTCAAGAAGTTGTTGACAGATTGTCAGACTCTGAGGACTGCATCTCAGTGAAGAAGCCAGAAAAGAAAGAGAAAGAAATTTGTCTCCTAAGCAGGAAAAAAAAAAAACAAACCCAAACCATTAAATATTTAGCAGCACACTGCCTCCCAGGGCAGCTGAAAGACTATGGACCGCACCTAGTGTGATTTAAAAGCAGAACTGTCTATGAGTTCAGCCACTGAAGGAACTTATGAGTGGAACTAAAAGAGCTGGCATGGAGTGAAAAGCAACTGCTGCATTTTATGAGCTGCACAACAATTTTAAAAGTTTTCTTCAATTTCTTTTAGCTTGAGCTGCGAACACTTGGGCTCACCAGGCACTGTGAACATTGGAGCACCCTGCAAGCATGCAGACACTGACAGATCTCTTGGGAAGAAGTCCTGTCAAACTGAATGTGCGAGGTTGGGGTGGGTGCTTCTAAACCAGCCTTTTCAATCTGATGGATTATTATGTCCTTCACCAAATAATTCTGTGTGGTAGTGACACAATAATTATAGAAATGGTCTCTCCTGAATGCTGTAGTGAACGTGTGTTGAAGCAGAAAGAAGAGACTTGTAATTCCAGGCCAAAGGAGGAGAGTGGTGAGAGACCTGGGCACACAGTCTGGAGGTGACCTCTTTCCTGCTGCTAGGGGACAAAAAAGGATTTGCTCTTCTTCTCCACCGTTAAAAATCTTCAGCCTACAGCACAAAGTATAGAAAACTGATGATGTCAATAGTTCTCATGTAATTTAACCTTACTGAAGTCTGTAGGATATTTTCCATGGGTTCCTGCCATTTCTTTCAGCTCTGAGTCAATTCACGGTGGAACTACATCCCATGCTTACCAGACCTGGCCTTGAAGGGAAGTGGTTAAGCTCCGCTCTGCCAAGCTGGCAGGAGAGTGTGTAGCTCTGCAGGTAGCTGATCCAATTGAGCTGCTGAAATCAAATAGCACATTCCAGATTAGATTACTGCAGCAGAGTCTCACTTTCAGCAGGGTTTCTGTAGGGGTGGCAGGGAGTGGGTGACCAGTCCAGCCCAGTGACATCACCAAAATGGATGAAGGAATAGATGGAGGAGAAGGTGGGGTGGGTGGAGGCAGAGGAAGGGGGACACTGAAGAGGAACGAAATGACAAGATTTGCACTGGCAAGTGAGATTCTTCAGACAACAAAAATGGCTACTGCAGCACTAGCAAAACAACGAACAAGCTTCTTAATACCTATGTTATTTTTAAAGTGTCAGAGCCTGGGGAAGGGACAAACGATAGCAGTTTCCCTCTACATCCACAGGACACAGCGGAAGGATTCGTTTCTTCACGCTGTATCTCCAAGCCAAAAATTAACCTCACCAATTCTAGAGAAACACACCTACCAGCCATGCTGAGCTGGGTGGTGGTTTTGTGGAGCAACAGGATGACAACATTTAATTCATTTGTTTTCATATTAAAAGCCACATCCTAGCCCCAGGCACCCTCGCAACATGGGCTCCAGCAGAGCTGCACCACACATCTGGCTTCCCAGGTGTCTCATGTTTTGGGGGAGGAGAGGAAGGGACGCCGCACCATGATGCAAAAAACCATCCCAAAACTCAAGCCTTGCCAGAGGAAGGGACGTAACTCTGACTCTCCTAATTGCTGGTGCTGGCCACGGGAGGTGCTCTGGGTGCTCTGCCCACCTGGCTGTTCACAGGGAAATCTCTCCCCCGGTGAATAGCTGAGCGGAGCCACTGCTGGTAGCTGGGAGATGAGCTGCTGGGAGCGGCATTTGGAATCCAGCCGGACAAGGGCATGCAAGTATCCTTTATGAGCAGATCTAAATCCCTCCCCTCTGTACACAGCCTGAAGGGCGGGACACGACTCCTGCATAACCCAGCTTTACACCCTTCCATGATGTGAGGCTTTGGGAAGGGATTAAGAGGAGAGATATAGGCTCCACTTCTGAGCAGGTAAATTTAGTTTCTGGAGCAATTGAAAAAGGGACTGGGATCTGATTGTTTCCCTGGTCATTTTATGTTTCAATCCCAAAATGAGGAAGGAAAATTCCAGCAGAACAAACTTTTCATCAGAATTAGTACTTCTGATGCCTGCTTTCCTACACATAGCTCAGGACAGAGCTCATAACCCAAGTAAACATGATTCAAACCTTGAATTGTGCTTTCCAGGACCTAGGGGACTCTTTGTTCCATCTCTTTTCTTTATTTATTAGTATTCCTTTTCTTTCATCGATATTTGTATTAGTATTAATTTACTCTAACAATAAATCCTGTCTCTAACATTTTTAGAAAACAAGGCCCTAACAGTATTTTTCCAGACTCTGTATGTCTTAACCTACTGCATCTGCCTGAATGCCTGAAAACCTAAAGCTTAAAAACAAAAGACTTACCATGTAACTACCTACTCACCTGACCATGACTGGTCTTTCATTTTGTTTAAATCATATATGCTAAGCTGAGGGGGCAGATAGAATGTTTTGTTTATAATATTCAAATATAAAAGTTCAATTTAGAATAAAAAGAACAAAGAGCCAGTGAAACACAGACAATGATGCAGTCAAGAGGTGTGAAGTAAAGAGGAAAGGTCAGAGAAGAAACAACGTTGGGAATTTTTGACAGGTTACTTGGCATTGTAAAATATTGCTGGTTAGCTTTTGAGCTGCACCTCTGCAGGGCAAGCATGAAGAACAGAAGAAGTAAATCTTAGGGGGAATCAGGGAAAAGTTGATTTAATGCCATTGAGCTGTCTATGGGCCATCAGGGCCCCCAGGCTGAACTAGTCTCTCTGCTCAGCAGAAAATCCTACAAGCCAACGTGTGCTCAAAGAGCAGCAGAATGCTACTCAGAAAAGCCTCAATCTGCCTTTGCAATGGTACGCTTGTTCTTTATCCATCTGTAGCTATTGGGTTGTTCCAATTTTATTTAAACAACAATGAAGCTCCAGTGAGAGCCGTATATTAATTGCAGTGTATTCTTTGGGCTATAGTGAGAGTCAAGATCAACACTTGTGATTTCAGTGGCTGGAAATGTACTTACAGCAACTGAAACAAAATTAATTATGTAAACAGATCATTGTTCTGTGCATCAGATTATATGGATTTTATTCCATATACAGCTACACTCAACTTCCGCATCTCTCCGTGCCTCAGTTTGTCCTTCCTTCATTGGTGTAATAATATTTGTTCATCTCACTTTGCAGGCAAACGGCAAACCTTAGTGTGCATTAATTTTACCCACTACAATTGAATACACTGTAAGGCTCCAAAGTGGGTGGTGCTAGAAGAACTGTACTAAACCAGAAAAAAATAACATTCAGTCTCCGTTCATTTAAAAATCAGGAATAGACAGGGTCTGGTAAATGAAAGGTCATGCACAACATGCAAAGGCTTTTAAAGTATGAGAAGAAAGGGGTTACAGAAGAAGAAAGAGGTATGCTCCAGATTTGTAAAGCTTCTGAAAAGGAAGTCAGAAAAGATTCATTTGTAGGGTCAGTAATACAGTACTTGAGAGGAATTTGCTTTCATATCAGAGGTACCCTGCACTTGTGCCTATAAGCTGCTCATAGGCCTTCACAAAAGACATACATCTGAAAAGAGACTACAAAAAGGAGAACTAGGATGAATTAGTTTATGTCTTTGTAGCAGTAAGCTTGAGGAAAGAACTTGTAGAAATGTGATGAAATTTCAGCTTAATGGGAAACAGCAGTAATGTAGTCAATACAAAGGAGTGCAATAAAAATCCACTTGATGTACATAGGTGAGGAACAGGAGCTGTTAGGCAGTTTATTCCTCATGGTAAAGAAATGTCACTTAATGGTGCTAAAGGAAGAAAGGAAATTGAGAGCATATGCCATGAAAGGGTATGTTGTACTCGCAAGAAAAATATCTAGCAGTCATATGAGTATGCCCTCTTTCAGTTCACAAACAGCATAAGATGCCGTGTCCACAAACAAGTGTGGAAATTACACAAACTGCAGGACTGGAAAAAAACAAGAAATCATACCTGTTCTCTGCAATTTTTTATTTAAATTAAATTAAGATTAACATCTTCAATAATGAAACTTAATATTGGACAAAGTAGCTTATGAGAACAAATTCCTCAAAGCACACATACAAACACATACACACACATGGAAAATCGTCCTTCACTGAATATATCAAGTCAGTCTTCAAACTGTGTGGATGTCTTTGGGGCCTTCCAGTACAGACTGCTGATTGAGTGTGATAGCTGGTGAGTTGGCTATTATTCACATGGAGATTCAGAATTAGATTAACAATCTCATTTCCCATAAAACCTGAGGCTGTGTTTTGAGCATTTTCCAGACTGAAAGGTATAGCACCTTGTAAATTACTCACATGGGGCTGTATTGCCTCCTCTCCTTCCAGATTCACCTTTACTCACAGAAGTGTGCTCTGATGGGCTCAGAGCTAGTTCTTGAGAGTTTTTATTTTCCTATCAGTGTTTATGATTATCACACATGGGAAAGTCCTCTTCCTCTAATGCATTGTAACTGTGGCAAGCCCACAAGTTCCCACTTGTGCAAAGGTCTGCAAGAGTTCCCTTCAGTAAAATCTTCCATGTTAATAGTTATCCCCATATTCAACACAGATTCAAGGCAGGCAGGTATGTTTTATATCTATTAGAAATGCTCCACTACCAAGGGAAAAATACTTTTCCCTCCACTACTCCCTCAGGGAGCACAGCTTTAAAACTGGAACATAGCCCAGACCCCTACACAACAGCAACATCAGAGCAACACCCAACCAACTCTTGAAGCATGCGCAAAGAAAGATAAGCAACTCATGGACTAGTCACACAAAAAGGAAAGGCTGATATATTTTTAATATTGTGAGTATTATGCATTTATTGTGCAGCAGTAAATGATATAGCAGTATATGAAAAACAATTCCAATGCCAGATGGCAGTGTCAACTGCTGCTGATTCAAGACAAGGCTTTGTTTGAATGATGAAACCATTGGGGAACTACTGCAACTGCAGTAAAGAAAAGGGGAAAGTCTTCAGGGGCAATCTCCTCCAAGCTCCGAGTCACCCAAATTTTCAGGAAAATAGTCCACCTATCACAAGACCAGCTTGGCTAAATGGGAACACATGGCTAAACCCCAGTGCAAATGATCTTACACAGGAGGTGGAAATGATGACAGGCAGCAAAGGAAGACCATAGAAACATGGTCTGGGCATGCAGAGGTATTGTCAAGAAAGCCAAAGTTCAGGTAAGGTTGAAATTGCCAAAGGACACCAAGGGCAACAAGAGGAGCTTCTATCTGCACAGATGAATAAAAAGAATAAAAAAGGAACATGTCATCATGCAGCTATATGAGACAGTTGAATTAGTGACAGTGGACACATAAAGGGCTGAGATACCCTTTATTCTTTGCCTTGGCCTTCATGGAAACAATCTTCCAGGTCTCCCCTGACAGAGTCCAAGGAGGAGATGTGCTACCAACAGTGGATGAGGATTGACTAAGAACTTAATTTAGCTACTGCGGTAAAAGACAATAAAAAATGTTTCTATAAATACATTCACAACAAAAGGAGGGCTAAGGAGAATCTCCATCCTTTATTGGATGCAGGGGAAAACACAGTGACAAGGGATGAGGAAAAGGCTGAGGTACTTAATGCCTTCTTTGTCTCAGTCTTTAATGGTAAGACCAATTGTTCTTGGGGTACCCAGCTCCCCGAGCTGGAATACAGAGATGGGCAGCAGAATGAATAAAAAATGCATCCTGAAATCCCTCCTAGTCTTATAGCCAATTTCTTGAAGAAGTGTATTCACCACACATCTTTCTAGTATGGATGGTAGCCTACCAAGGGAGGTAATCTACCTGTATAAACAAACAAATAAATAATAATAAAAATTTAAAATTAATTTAAAAATAAATAAATAATAAATATAAAGAAATTTGTATCTACCTGTATAAACAGCTGTATATCAAGAGACACTTAATTCTATGACAAACTAGTCCCTTAGTCAATAAAATATTCTTCTGTACCTTAACTGCAGTTTGCCCAGTTACAGCCCAGAAAGAGTAACAAGCAGGAGTTACTGTCATGCTGGAAACCTCATCTGGCTGAAGTTTCCCTATCCCTTTTAGAAGCATCCAGTACATAATCAGGAATGGATTTAGTGGTCTCAGGTAAGTCTAGCACAAGATGGGGTTTCCAGGTCTCTCTAAGGCCGTGCACCATGCAAGGCAGCACCACGTTAGAGATCTCTATACTTTGTCCTGAGCTGGCCCACCGGCTAGCATATTGCAGCATTATGCAATGATAATTAATCAGGCCTTGGAACCCTGGTGGTCTGTTAAGACTGTGCCATGCCTGGGCTAAATCCCTTCTCCCTTTTTTATCTCACTAAAGTTCTGTAAAGCAATGGCACTCTCCAAAGGTATTTTCCTATGTAACTTCCAGCAGAAGGCCAATGCCATCCTGGCCTGTATCAGAAATAGTGTGGCCAGCAGGAGGAGGGAAGTGATCGTGCCCCTCTACTCGGCACTGGTGAGGCCACACCTTGACTACTGTGTTCGGTTTTGGGCCCCTCACTACAAGAAAGACATTGAGGTGCTGGAGCACGTCCAAAGAAGGGCAACGAAGCTGATGAAGGGTGTAGAGCACAAGCCCTGTGAGGAGTGGCTGAGGGAGCTGGGGTTGTTTGGCCTGGAGAAAAGGAGGCTGAGGGGAGACCTTATTGCTCTCTACAACTACGTGAAAGGAGGCTGTAGCGAGGTGGGTGTCAATCTCTTCTCCCAAGTAACTAGTGATAGGATGAGAGGAAATGGCCTCAAGTTGCACCAGGGGAAGTTTAGATTGGATGTTAGGAAAAATTTCTTCACCGAAAGGGTTGTCAAGCCTTGGAACAGGCTGCCCAGGGAAGTGGTTGAGTTGCCATCCCTGAAGGTATTTAAAAAACGTGGAGCTTAGGGACATGGTTTAGTGGTGGAATTGGCAGTGTTAGGTTTATGATTGGACTCGATGATCTTAAAAGTCTTTTCCAACCTAAATAATTCTATGATTCTTGAGCAATCTTGACCCCTGTGAGTCCCTTGATCTTTGAAAGTTTCTGGGAAAGGTATTTAAAAAACGTGGAGCTTAGGGACATGGTTTAGTGGTGGAATTGGCAGTGTTAGGTTTACGATTGGACTCGATGATCTTAAAAGTCTTTTCCAACCTAAATAATTCTATGATTCTTGAGCAATCTTGACCCCTGTGAGTCCCTTGATCTTTGAAAGTTTCTGGGAAAATCTCCTGATGACAGGAGAAAGTAAAATTTTGCTGTCATCTTCAAAAAGGGCAAGAAAGAAGATCCAAAGAACTGCAAGCAAGGTCAGAGGTGGCAATCAAGATGGTGGGGCTGGAGCCCTTGCTGCAAGGAGACACTGTAGGACTGGGGCTGGTTCAGCCAGGAGAAGGGACAGCTTCACAAGCACACAACAGCAGCCCAGACACCAAAGACAGGGGACTGAGGAGATGCAGCCCTGCTGTTTTCTAAGGTGTTCAGGTGGAAGATGAGACACAGTGGTCATAAACTGAAATAGGGGAGGTTCTTACTGGATGTTAGGAAACAAAATTCCACTGTAAGGATAATTAAACAGTAGAACAAGTTGCCCAGAGAGGTTGTGCCACCTCCATCATTGGAGATTTTTCAAGAACCAACTGGACAAAGTCCTAAGCAACCTGACCCGAATCCAGTGTTGACCTCCTGCTTGGAGCAGGAGGTTGGACTGCAGACTCTTAAGGTCCCTTCCAGCTAGAAGGACTGTGGGAGTCTATAGAAACTTAAGGTGGGGATGGAGTCTGGCCCTACTGGTTTCTGAAGTAGGAATTAAACAAAGTTCTAGTTGCACTATTCGGTGGAGAGCACCAGCACCAGCACCACCAGTCCAGCCCAGCATTCCCGACTTCTCATCTGACTCCTTTGCTTTGTCTGTCACCTCTGTAGGGTTTTCTTCTGTCTTCTGCTTATTTTGTCTGTCCAAAGGAGATCCAAGATATTACAGAAGTCAGTGTCATAGATATAAAATAGCAAGTAGCTGTACAGGATGCTGAGCAGTTTCAAATTTTTCACATTTAGCACAATGGCATGCTTGAATTTTGGCACTGTGTGAGACTCAGAGTGGCTTTAAACAAGCAAGAATCTGATGCTTTTAATGCAGAGAATCTAATACTCTTAATGCACACGTAGTTCAGCAATAAGAAAAGCATTTCAATTCTAGTACAGAGATTAATTCTGGATAGTAGGAAGACAAGGATTGCCACATGATGGTTTAAAACAGTGGTCCACTTAGACCAATTTCTTCTTTTTGAGAGCAGGAAGTAATATATGCTTTAGAGGAAGCTGCAAAAAGGCTAACCTAGGAGGTATTTTCTTCCATCTGCTATAGCCGGAGCTCCCACTAAAGTAAACAGGATGTGTACGTATATGCCTTTCCAATCAAGTCTCACTTCAGTAGGGAGTTATAAGTCATAAGAAATGCAGTCCTCTTCATCAGATCTCCTCAATTTAAATCATTTGAGGCTGACCTTTAAAACAAGGTTCATAAAATTAAGAAGCTGGATTCACATGTCTAAATAAATAAGAAGGCCTTTCAAATGAGATGTGAACCTTCTGGTCCTGCCAGCCTCAAGAGAACTTCTGTCATTCCAGCTCTTCTGAAGACCCATCCACAACTATTTATGTATCAAATATTGATATGCTTAGCTACCCAAGTTTGACATTTTTGCTTTATGTCTCCAATACCTGTGATGACTAGGACTCACCAGCACCTGAAAACCCTTTGCTTTTTCAATATGTGTAGATATTTTCCCATCAAATCAATCCAACCATTTTAAAATGGTGCTCACTACCACAGCATCTAATCATCCAACAGTTGAAAACCTAATCGACCAACCAATGCACCCATCCAGAAGCAGATGGGTGATATTTTTTACCGGCTTTTATTTCCTTCTGTTCTCTCCTCTCTCTTCTTAACTGCATTTACAGTGTGGTAGCCATGCAAGCTAAGGTGTGCTGCAGCTAATTTCTTTGTTCATTTATAGCTCTTTCTTTGCAAGTTTATTTTCATAAAGCCACTACTCCATTGTATGCAGTTCCTTAGTCTTTCATATCTTTGCAATTGCCTACCTCACACCCACTCTCCACATCCCCCTGTAAAACTCTGCCAGTGTAAGTGAGGGTGACTGCAAAGCACTCTTGCTTTGAGGTGAGAAACGACAGGCTTTACACTAAGAGTCTCCCTGTTTTTTATCTGTTTGATGCAGCTTTTTAGAATTCATTTCTAAAGTTCAAAAAAAAGCAGAAAAAAGAAAGGAAAGAAAAAAGGTTTTATTTCATTGTGCATTTAAGTGAAATCTTTAAAACCCTTTGCATTATTTTATCACATCAGACTTGTCAAGTCACACTCATTTGAATGAGTGAGATTTGAAAACTTCTGAGTGTTATATTACATTTTCCATTGATATATGCCGTGAATCTTTACGGCTGCATGAAAATGAAGCCAAAAGTAAGAGGAGACAGCTCACTTCAAATGAGTGAGACTGGATAGGTCTGTCATATGTTATTTCAGGTGCTCAGAGGATAGCAATTCTAAGCAGAGATGGGTGATGCGGTTGACAGGTTTGCATGGGTTTAGATAAAGAAGGAAAACTTTATCGCAGAGACAGAAACAAAAGGGTATGACTCTTCTATTGCAGTCATACCCTTTGAAAACTAACTTGAGCCTCATCCCATACTCAAAAGAGGTAGAAATGTCACAGCTGAGAGCCCTTCTGGAGGTACTCTTCAGCTTCTGCAATGACACAGCACTCTGTAGGAGAAAGCAGGCATCACTCGCTCTGCAGGTCATTCTCTTTGGCTGGAAGGGGGAACTATGACCCCATAGCCACCTTCTCCCCTGTGCAGTGTCTGCTGTCACAGATGGTCCTAGCAAGAAGATGTCTGTGTGGCAGAGAGACTTTGCACATCTTGCTTGCACATTTGTTCAAAAGCCAGCCACAGACAGACCCTGTTCCTAATTTTCAAGAATGCTTACCCTCCGTTTGTGCATGCAAAATTTGACTTTATATTCCCATCTCTGTATTTTAAAGTTGCCAAACATGCTTCTAAAAGTTTCTCAGACACTTTTCAAAGGCCATTTGTTTTTCTGTGCAGCTGAGGAGAGAAATGCTGGTGAAAGACACCTTTCAGATTTGCACTGTGCAAAGATGTACTTTCTAGTATTGCAAGTTGATTTTTTTTGGTGGAGGGAGCAACACACCAAAGAGTTCATTACCATGCACACAGGGTGTTTGGCAATGCACAGTTCTAGCAAAAAGACTCATATGAAAGATGCAAAAGGGAAGTGCTTGCATTTAATGAGTGAGTGAACTGGGAGACTGCTACAGTCGACGGCTGATCGCACCGCACGGCTTAAATGCCGGCCGCTTTCAGGGCGCCCTGGGATGAAAACCCAGGTTTCCCCTTCAGGAGCGCCCAGCCGCTGCTTTCCCCCCCCACGGGCAGTAGAGGGAGATGTTGTCATGCCTTTTGGTAGCAGGTTTGACTCGGCTGGTTTTTGCCGCTTAATTAATTCAGTTTGAAATCAAACCACCGTTTAAAATGCACTGGTATTAATACGCAAGGGTAGACAAGTAACGTGGAGAATTTCCACTAAACTTTCTACACAACCGCAAATTTTGAGTACTTTTGTGGGATGTTTTTGGAAAGTCAGTGCAGCAGAAATGTTGGCTCTTACAGCGAAACCTTCTCAGGAAAGAGTTCATGCACTGAGGCATTTGTTCAGCACTTCTGAGACTGAAAACAAATAAAACGTGATGATTTTTAGGAAGACAGAATCGAACCTAAAAACGTGTTTTTGTTGGTTTGGGCATGTGATAAGCATTTTTGAGTGATATTAGCATACATTGGATAAACATATGGGCATACTTTGATGCCATGGTTGTGGTGAGATCAAACTTGATCAGTTTTGTCTTGAAAAGCAGCAATAATAAGAAAAAAAAAAAATCTTTGTTCAGTTCGGCATACCCAAGGGGCCACAGAAGGTATGTCAGTTTCATATCAGCCAAGAATGTTCTGTTTGTGTTCAAATTTAATTAGGAGAGAAAGAAAACCTAGTATTTTCATTTACTTTTCTGTTTGGGAAGAATATCTGCTAACTCGGGATGCTGGCACTAGAGCAAGTTCTAGCTCCTTGTAATTCTCTTCTTCCGTGGGTCAGGTGAACGTTACATTTCTTTTTAGACATCAGGTAGAAGGAGATACGCAGGGGACCTGGTTCTGTGTTGGCTGAAAACAGGCTTCCACAGGAAGGGCTCCACTGACTTGACAGTGAAGGCAAGCGTGAGCAGGGCGAGGTGTTCTGGTGGCGCCTCTGCTGCCTTGTGTTGATAGCTCCCCTTTCCCAGTCACTGCGGAGTCTCTGTTAGACTCAATTAAGGTAAAACATAGACACAAATTAGGAAAAAACAAATCGGACAGTTTTGTCTGGAAATTGTTTTGCTCCTAGAGTTCAAAACTGATTTTGAAGGCACATTCCTTAAATTTTGTTTTGTTTTGATCTTACTTACCACTTTTAGGTCCTTGGATTTCCTCTAGGTGTAAAAGAGCCAAAAAGGTGAGGCATTTCTTCCCACTAAAAGTTATTCAAATGCAAAGTATAGATATTACCTGAAGACACCACCTAGCACTGAGGCAAGGGAAACATGTTATTAAACACCCAGGTCCTCAGGGTGATGGTACTTGAAGCCAGATAAATTATGTCTGTGACTCATATTTCCGGCACTTACACGCGGGCACAAAGCTGGCTTCAGTCAAATTCTCCCTGCTGCTTCTAGCAGGTAGGGCAGGCAGCACAGTGCAGCCGCACCAGCCCGGATTCCCTCAGCAGGTGACACCCACGCCATCAGGCCATCGTAGCACTGGCACTGAAGGTGGCTATTGCTACCAGTCAGTTTGTCAACGGGTGCTGCAGGCAAAGGTCTAGCAAGAGTGTAAGTGCAGCTGGAATGGGGGGCAAAATCCCCTCCCTCTGTCCCCCATCCTGTGTCATGCTGATTGTTGTTTCTGGAAAATGGTGTTTCTATGAACTTTTGAAGCACAAGAGTTGTGTTTTTCACATTCTGGTATTTCAATGATAAGTACAGCAGGTCTAATTGTTTTTTCCATTTTGTCAATACAAAACCACAGCAGCTCATCCAAAATCTGTGGAGTTCCTCCAAACTTAATTGCGGTGCAAAGAAAAGTTGTGGTAAGCCCTGCATCCCTACCCAGGCAAAAAAGTTTGGTTTTTACTCTGCCATACTACAAAGTTCAGTGACAACCTGCTACACACAGTGTGGGGAGATAACATGAAGTGACACAAGTAGTAATGTCTGAAAGAAATGTGAGGGATATAGCTTTCACATTTAAAAAAAAAAATCTAAAAAGTAGAAGCACTGACAGAAAAAAAAAAAAAGCCAGTTGTAATGACAAAATTCTCTGCATTTCCTGGACCATGGTTTTTAACTGGAAAACTGTAATCAGATAACATTGGGGTAAACTTAGCATCACATAGTTAGCATTAATTTTAATGAAAGCTTTTTATTTATTTTATCTTTTGAATAATAATGTAAAATCAAATTTAAATTGTAAATAGTATCCAGATACTACTAGTTTCCTGGCTCAAATTCTTCAGCACATATGGCAGAAGCATAAGCTTGTGCCAGTCTGCCTACTTTGGGTAATTTTGCATGCAAATAGTTTAGTCCCTATACTGAGGTGCTAGAATGTGTTTAGTACACTTGAAAATATTTGCATTGCAAAAGGAGAGCTAATCTCCTGAGAAACATCAAATTGATACTTTGTATTAAGGGACTACTTTGGACATTGTGTGGCACTGTTATATAGAAAATTATGTTTACAGTACAGCTAGAATTTTTAATTGACCTTCGTAAGAGAAGGACCCACTGCTCCTTTGCCAAATTCATAAGCCATTGGAAGTATCTGGTTGTCATTCACCACAATGCTCCTTTGCTACTCCTGAATCTTTTCTCTGATAATTTCATCACTTTGATAAAGCTATTTCCCATAAACAGGTTTAGCAGTGATTGCAATGTTTAATAAGTACTCAGGAGGCAGGTTGGATGGAAAGAAGAAAAAGCACTTATTAATGGCATGAATAATTAGCACAGCTGGGTCTGCTCTAGCTTCTGGAAATGTCTATTTCACATTGGACATGCTTAGAGGCTCAACTCTTGGCCGCTTCATGGCCTTGCTTCCCATTCATAGCAATGCTGATATATCCATTCCCATACCAGTAAGCTGATATTCAGACTTACGTTTCCAACCTTCCCCTGCCACACACGCACCCCCCCCCCCAGCTTTTTGTTATTTAAATTCCTCTCTGACATGTGTCATCTTTGAAACAGCATATAAGTGGTGAGTATAGCATCTAATACAGTACTGGTTTACTTAGTCTATGCTGTTTGCATTCTGTCCCTGTTGCATCTGGCTGGCTGGCTCACAGCACAGGACCAGCATGACTCAGTCCAGTTCAATTATGTTAAACTCAGCTGGTATTTGCTGGACACTGTGACAGTGGTGATGCTGGAGTCAGCAGTGACTCAATACTCAATGCTTCCTCCGACACCAGACTCTCTCATGACACTGGAGGCAGATCTGGATTCCCATGTATTTTGAGTCCCACAAAGTGCATGCTGTTTGTCAAGATGGGTTTTGAAAGGTGTTTTTTCTTAAAGTGTAGCTGTAAGTTCACACATTTCTGTAGTTTCAGCACCATGTGTAGGATAGTGGAATATTAAAATATTTTCATATTGTTTTGTGGGGGAGGGAAGTTTTGGAATTATTTCCAGTTAGTTTATATAATTACATTACTCATGGGGCTATTGTACTTAGACAAAAGCTGATGAAGTTACAAGTAGGCTCTTTTCTTTCTTTTTTTTTTCTTTTTTCAGTCTGAACTCAGATTTTCTTGGCCCTGTTTGCTGATCCACATGCAAATACAGCTGGCTGCCTCTGCTGCAGGAAAAACTCATCTGGGGCCTAACTGAATGCTACCTTATACAGCTGCCATAAACACTCAAAAAGAAAGGTGTAAGTGGTTTGGGAAATTCCTGAAGCAGTAGCCCTTGATGTGGTGGATAGCCTGGGTCAGAGCAGAAGGATAAGGGACTGTGCAATCAGCTGTGCAGCAAGGTAGTGGACTTCAGGGCCTTTTGCAATGGAGCTGTGAGTTGGAGCAGAATTCCTTTGTGATGACCAAGGCTGTCCCGCATTTTTTTTCTGAGGACGTACTGATAAGGCAACTGGTTAGTTAAGTCTTAATAATTTTGAAATGGCTATTGTAAATGTCTGTCTAATACCAGATGAAGTAATTTTCCAGCAGGTCCCATGAGGGCCTGTTGACTTTCAAGATACAGAGAAAATATTTAATCTGAACACAGAAGTCGTGTAGATGCATGGAGTATTTCAATTGTTTTTATTTAATTTGAATTAGCAATCACATTATCTTATTTTAGTGTATGTTTAATAGATGTAATGGTTGCTAAACCAATTTTTAGACTTTTTAAAATTCAGAGATTGCCATTATCTTTATAAGGAACTTCCATAGGTTTTCTCACTCTGTATCATTCACAATCCAGATTAAATCATCATTCATTACAATGTCAGAACCATGTAATCTTTCAAAAATCTGTGAAATTACTCTTTGAAATACCACAGAACTAATATCGAATGGCAATTTATGGGTCTTCAAACCTTCAAATGGTATATTTGAAGTCATCTAACTTACCTCATCTAATTTGCCAAAAGGCAAACCTTACATACAAAATTACAAATTTAATTATTAATGACATGTTAACTGTTGCCTCATAATTTTTTCATTGAATAATGCTTAGATCTTTGTTTTGATACCATTTCTGGTAGAGTGTCATGCTTACTAAACTCTGGTGAGGCAGGCTATTGGGGGGGAAAACTTTCTAGTAACTACCTGATGCTCTTTGGCAGTGTGTTGTTAAGGCTTCAGAACACTTGTGCATGACTCTGGGCATACTCAGAGGCCTTTTGCCCTGTATTTGTATACTAGCTCTGAATTATTTGGCAAGAACCCTGTGATGCTGTGAGTGAGAACATCCCTTCTGTTGCTATCTCATCCTCAGAGCTTTTCTTGCAGGGTGCTATACTATCAGTGAAATAGCTGCTATCTCACATTACTACTTTTTAAATCCTCATTTCTCTTTATGTATTTCTGTGTGTTGGTGAGTCTGGGGAGGGAGAAGGAGTAAGGTGGTTTTAAATATGCCACATGTACTTGTGTGGTAGAAGAAGCCACTGGGCAATTGTAGGGCTCCTTACCCTCAGGAAGGCTTTGGAGTTGGGTTCAATTTCCAGGTATTGACAAAGGAATTAATTACCAGTAATTCAGTGTTGATCATTTTTTGTGTTGGATTTTGATGTTGGATGTTAGAAGAAAAAATTTGAATTCTGCATTAGCCAGCAAGCATCCCCTTCTCAATACCAGTAGCACAGCTAACCACATGCTTTGTAGCTCTATTAAACTATCAGTAAGTCTCTAAGTAATATCATCAGTTAAAGAGCCACCAGCAGTGTTCTGAATTAAAATAATAGTGACAGCAATGGAAGCAGTTCAAATAGTCTTAGAGCTATGTGTAAGGCTGACTGGAGACTCAGGCCACTGCTCTACTCACATTTCAGTAATTATCCTTACAGCCATAAGGCAAGTGTTTAATACTTCTGATGAAAACTGAGATTCTAGAGTACAATTATTCAGCAAGTTTAAAAGAAAAAAAAAAAGCATCCATTTGAGCAGCTGCATAATGATATTATAGGTCTTTGTACGAACACATCTGTTAGCGTAGATACTTCCATAGGAACATTACCTCATCATTAGTATATTTAGTCCCATAATAATAATATGATACCTATCTGTACAGCAAGGTGCCAAACCAACTACAAAGACAGTTTGATGAGAAGCAGCGGTTGTTGATTTGTGAGCACTCAAATGCTCTCCCTGATTTGCGGGGGACCAGCTGGTTAGAATCTGAACTGAATCAAATAATGTGCGCTTTGGTGCACTCCATCAGCTGTGTTGCTTTTTGTTCTTCCATTATGTTGAATCAAGGGAAGCATGGTCAAACAGTCTTAATAAGGATCTGGGATCTCTTCCTGGTCTCACAGTATCTTTTTCTTTTGCTGTAACCTGGCTTCCCAATTATTTCCCATCTACGAAATGGCCTATGACTCCTTTTGCAGAGGATCGTGACTTGCTTAGTTACATTTGTAAAACAACAATAACAACAGCAAAACAATCCCAGGCTTTTCTGAGGGAAAGCAGGAGATTCTGATCCAAGCCCCATGCCGCAGTTCATTTGCTCTGATTTTCACCCACAGCCCTTTACATGGCTTTAGTGCTTCCTGTTGTAAGGGGCAAACCTCCAGAGGTGTTCAGCCAGCTGGAACTGCCAGCCTGGGGAACAAAGGTAGAAATGGGGCCAGCTGAATCCACAGCTTCACCGTTTGCACAAGTACAGTCCAATACAGGTTTTACAAAGCCTTTCCCCTTCGAAATATATTATGATCCACCACAAGGTGACAAGAGAAGAAATAAGGTAATCAGAAGAGGTAATGGTAGTGAAAGGTGAGCATGGGAAGGGTGGAGGAGGAGAGAAAGACCGTGTGATAGTGTGTGTGAGCACCTACTCGTATCTTCCTGACTCCCCCTATTCCCAGTGATTGCTGCCTCTTTTAGCAGGGAATACGCAGTTCAAAATTAAAATGAGCTACATAGATAGTCACACAAAGCAGCAGGCAATGTGAAGTCTCCATTTTAGTAAGTCACACTGTAGCCCACTGTGCCTACACATTTCTCATCTCAAATAAGCAATACCAGATGGGATTGTAATAATTCCCATTGTTATGGAACAGTCCTGCTACTTTTGGGAAAGCGCTGTCTGAGAGAGCAACATCTTCTGAGCATCCAGGCAAGCAAAAAACACCGCTTGCGTTCCACAGCCTTTTGCAGTATTTTATTGCTCAGTGTCTGCCGAAGCTCACAACTGCCTGGTGTGGGATTCTGTTTCAACGGATAGGCAGTGACAGGTACTGTATGTGGGCCAACAGGAACTTATTATAAACACAGAACAATAAGGAAGGTCTGACTTAGTGTGTTTGTGAAACTCCTGTCTGTTAGCAATTCACTTCTTTTGAAAAAAACAGAAATGGGGCCTCTGCTGCCTGAGGGATGCTGGCACATCAATCAACCCATTAGGTAAGTAAATAAAGCAATAACTGAAGAATAAATCATTTCTGAAATCCACCAACAAAATCTTCAAATATATAAATTACCAGAACGAAATGACTCATGAACAATTTGGAGGCTGCAGTGTATGTTCAAACATGAGTGGGGGGGGGGGGGGGGAGAACAGCAGGGCTAACTGTGAAACATTCATCTCTCTTTGATCCTCCAAATCTTTCCTTTACGCCTTCTCATTCAAACCCTATTGTGAGGAAAAAAAAAAAGAAGAAGAAGAAGAAAAAAAACCCCTGCAGCGCATTTCCTCTAGCACACAGAGGGTGAGCAAAACAGCTGCCTCCACAGCTGATGCCACCATTAACTCCCCGTGCTTGCTCCACCAACCCAAAAGCACAGGAGCCCCTGGAAGGCACAGCACACAGGTCTGCAAGCAAAGTGCCTGACTCTCCTGGTGCTCCAGCATGCTGCCTCCTCAACAGCAGACACAATAGGTATATGAAATCAGGCCTTCTGAATAATTCATCCCTTATGCTGGGAAAACAATGGAAGAAATAATACATTTGCTGGTAGATAAGTGTACAGCAGGTCTTTTTAAGGAGGGCAGCAAATTTAGAGGTTTTATTTCCATGTACTAATCTTTTTTTTTTTTTTTTTTTTTTTGGGGGGTGGGGAGGGAACAAACCTAACAGTGCTGACAACTTCAGTAGGTATATTTTGTGTGCTGAAAGCCCTGGATGAACTCTTTCAATTCATTATGATGATTATGAATTAGGGTTGTGAATCTTGCAGCATGCTTTTCAACTGGACTGAGCATCCATAGTCTCCATGAAGAGGTTCAGAGACCACCTACCTGAGACTGCTTTCATAGTAAGATGGGATAGTTCTCAGGGAGGCAATATACTTAAAGTGAACATGATTGCCTACTACAAAGCAATGAGTTGAACAGAAGCCTAAAATTGAGTTTTTAATTGATATTAGAATATTCTGGAGCCAAGACTTTTGTGGATTGGACTCTAAATTGTTTTAGTGTCACTTAAATACCCACTAATTTAACACCAGTTAAATTGGCAATAAAAACACCTCCAACTGTGTTGAGCTGTCATCCTATTTATGCAAAATAGCTCCAAATCTTAATACTAACTATGCTAAGCAATGCCACTGGGATGAAATTGATGGTGAATGTGCATAGCTTATTTTTTTTTAATATACTATGAGGCAGTCTAGCCAAGTTTTTTTAATTACTATTACTACTTTAACGTCACATAGTAATTTCCATAGAACAAGCACTGGAGGGGAAAGTGATATTCCTGTAACAACTTTGAAGCAAGAAGTCTTTGTGGTTAACCATTTCCAATTCACTCTGAGCTCTGCCAAGATTTACACAGTGCCTCTTTACCACCTTGTAGTTATGTACCTTCCTTTGCCATTTGCCAAAGGAGTGTGTTCTTGTATAATTGCTTTCTTTACAATCTGACTTGCAGGTTAACCACAAATCACCTAATGTTTAGGACAGGGGTGTCATTCAGTGGATCAAGAGAGAAGGTACATGAACTCTCTTCTGTGCCTATCCCTGACAATCAGCCACTGAAGCATTTAATGGAAATAGACTCCATTTATCCATGCCTTACTTTGCCCACGTAGGAAAAAGGTACAATGATCCATAAGTATGTGATCAGATTGAAGAGAGTCATTAAAGGTTGGTGTGAACCTAACTGCTGTATCTGGTCAGCAGATAGCCAGTATTGTGGGGAACTCTGGGTACAGCACTGGGAGGTGGAGTGCTCTCTGGTTCCTGACTAAAAGTGAGATGAACTGAAACCTCAGATCTCAAAACAATCCTATCTGAGTCAATGTGCTGGGAACTTTAATAATGAAACACAACTTGAGCTTTCAAAGAGGCTGGAAATACTTGAGAGGAAATTTAAGAAGTGTTAAAGGAAACAATCCATTCTTAGCAGTATACTGCAATGTGATTGTTAAATTTCTTGCTTACTCTGATGCCTCACTAACCCATTTTCTATAAAGGAAAACTGATTTTGATGTTCTATCAAATGAATGTCACCATCCAGAAAGCATGTCTTCAGCATCTCTATTTAAAATGTGACTATTCTACACCCTCCAGAGACTGGGCTGGTGCTCACTGTAGCCACTGTTGGGAGCTGAAAAGTGCACTAGGTTGACATCTTCTGTCCCCTGAGGCAGTGGTCCCATTTTTGCCAAGATTCCCATGAAAGAAGGGAATCAAAGTCTAAGATGATTTAAAAAATGAATTCTGGGCATCAGTGACCAAGGCTGATCCCATTCTGCTGTAGCATATTTATAGGCACATCTGGATATTCAGAAAGAACATGAGAAATCTCAGAGCCCTGGGAATTCTCAAACACAGAGAGACAGAGGGACAGATCAAGAGAGAAAATAAGCGGTATTTATTGTTGCATCTCAAATGCTCTCTTTTTATGTTTTCCTATCTGTCTTCCTCTTTTCTCTAGTCAGGTAGCCACATCTTTACCTTTCTCCAAGCTGGAGCCAGGTGCAATTTTTAATGTATAGATAATTGCATTTTTCCTGGTTCCTAACCAGAAAATTAGTTAGTTAGTTTGTTTGTTTGTTTGTTTGTTCGTTCGTTCGTTCCTTCCTTCCTTCCTTCCTTCCTTCCTTCCTTTAGTCACAGGTCTGTCTGTGAGTCTGAGAACAAAGAATTCCAGGAGGCTCTCTCAATTCCATTTTCACCTGAACAGTTTCTGCAGTGTTAGATAACACCACAAGCATGGCCAAAAAGATCAAAACCAGATTTTGAACAGCTGTAGAAATGGTGGGCTACAAAACCACCACAATACCTTTAGGACCAGCTCCTTTCACACACAGAAATGTATGTATATTGAGGCCATTGTCAACAGATGAGATGTCTATTCAGCCCGTTCTTATATACAGTAAAATATACACAGTATATATACAGTATATACAGTATATACAGTGTACATTTTACAACTTCTGTATGTACCCTGTTTGGGTCATCTCTTCATATTTAGGAAAGCTTTTTCTGATGTTCCATGTTAATTTACACTCACACATACACAGACACACAAAAAAATTAAAATTTGATACCCTGGTAGCCAAAGAAAGCAACTGACGACAGCCTCCTTTGTAAAACCATTTATGTACTGAAAGATTGTCATTGTATCTCAGTTTCCTCTCAGGTTTCCAAACTAAATGAAACAAATTTCTTCAACCGTTTCCCTTGCCTGTCATTCCAGTTACGTTTCTTTGGACACTCACCATATCATCCTTTTTTCCTGATCAACAAATTCTGGCTTCACATAACCACTACTTTTACCCTTCATTGGGTTCATTTTACATAAAAATGGCACACTGGAATCAAATAAGATAAGTTATTCTAGCATGACCTCAGATAATAATAAACATAACCAAAATTTTTATTGTTTTAAAATATTAGTACTAGCAGCCCAGCATTTAGATTAGGAGTAGAATATATATACATGTAAGGGATTTTAAAATACGTGCCAGAGATTTTGAAATGGCAACAAGGAAATAAATTTAATCTTAACTTTCTAATGGACCGTTAAGTAAAATATTGGCTAATGTAGACATTTTACATAGCTGCAACAGTGGAACTTTAAGAAAGGAATACCTGGACACCAGTACTTTGAAATGAATCTCAAACTCTCTTTCCTAGAGGCAAGGAATATTTTTGAAAATGTTACTTCAGAGAGGGCAAGATTGAATGAAGTTCAGCTACAGATTTTCTCCTTCCTGAAACACTTTACATTTGTTTATCCAAATGCTAACATTGGTCCTGTGTCACAAGTCTGTCACAACCAGAAGGACCATGATATAACTTAGAAGATGTATTAGCACTTCACACTAACTGCAGTGAAAATGTTCAGCCAAAGGCTGTCATAGCTGAGCCATGTTTGTTCTCCAGCTCCTCCTGCCAAATGTGGATGACCTAATCTGCCTTTGCTCAGTTTAGCTTCCAGTTTCAGACTTCCCAGAATTTATGCAATAGAAAAATTCCCAATAACAGGCTGTGCTGATGTGCTGTCATGAGGTCTTATGAAAACATGATTCCCAGAAAAGGGCAAACGTGTTATTTCGTAGTAGCCCACAGATATGAGTGCATTTGTGGTGCCATGCCTCCTGGAGTATCTACTCAAACTGTACTGCTATACTGTTTGTCATGACCAAATACATCATATTTCTCCAGAGCTTGGCATGTCAGCTCAGTGACGTGGTTGCACCATCATGGGTTAAATGATTGTGAATTCGCATATCCTATATTGAATATGCAATACAAACATAGTGTACAGTTTATCCTCTAGATTGTTGTGATTCTTTCTGTATGGAGCATTTACAATTTTTTTTAGAGGAAGTTCTCTTAACTTCCAGTTATGTTTTCCTTTTGTGGCAGCTCCTAATTCATACTGCCATATCCTGGTAATTACTTCATTTTCAGGATGGAGTACGTCTGTAGAGATCTTGAGGAGATAGGATAATGCTACTTGCTGTCATTCAGCCACTTTCTTTGTGATAGGGAAAATCTTAGTGACTTACTACAACACAATTACAAGACTGCCATTCAGGTGTGTTTGCCATTTTATAACTGCCATTTTAAAATGTGTTTAATAGTTAGCAGCAATAAACCCTAACTGGCATGGAAGCAAGTCTTGCAACAACCACCAGACAGTAGGTTTACTTCTGCACGCCCACACCCCATCAAGTGAAAATTACTTCAGTGCTTATCTTTTAATTGCTGCATGTAATGTTGTTTACATTGTTTGGAACACTTTCTGACTGATTTTTTTAACTACTGAATTTGTATATAGACTAGCAAACATTACTCTTTGGCTCAATAAAGTTCAATTATAGTGAATTGTTTGTAGCTATAAATGGAGGCCAATATAGCTGATACACATTCATCTCCTGCCAAATTCCTGCCTTGGAGATACTCTATATGGATGATGAAAAGCACTGGTGAAGACACTTTCTTCACCGCTCTTGGTCTTCCTGACTACAGTAGGTTCTCATGCCCCTTCTGCACAGCAAAACAGTAAAAACATAGCATATTCTGTTTCAGATGGACATATAAATATTAGTGGGATAAATAATCCCCAGTCTAATACCACCAATAGTTAGACCCTTCACTCTGGTGGAAGTGACGTGTTTGGCCCAAAAGTCAGTATTTTGGCTATGCCTGTTTGCAAGTACAATGCAATCACAGTTTTCCGGAGTATGACAGGCTGTCACAAAGAGGCAACTTCTATAAAATCTCAACACAGAGGACTAGAAACAATAGTCGTGTAAAAGAATGCCTTCATCACTTAGATATCTACTGCAATACAGACACATGTATTAAAGGACACTCTGCACCTTTATAAGCCGTAGTAAAGCTGAAAAAAACACCCTAAGAATTAAACAGATGGAATTGGTTTTATACCACTTATACAAAGCAAGTATAAGATTTCTGCACAATTCTTCCTTCATAAGCTATGGATGCAAAGTGTTTTATATCTCTGCCACTGAGCAGTCAACAGTACAGAATTTCTATTTCTGCTGTTGAATTTTCTAGTTGCATTTTTTTAATCCATGCTATCTCAAGAAGATAATTACTACTGAATCAACAAATGCTACCCAATGGAGAACAGTGACTCTTGGGAAATGATGTAGCTCCTCACTTATTTGCAAAACAAAAACAGATTGTTGAGTGGATGGAACAAGTGTCTCTAATTTTCTTTTAATTACTTTTAGTAAACGGTCAGGTGGAGTTTTATTTTCTTTGAAAAGGCCACTATAAATTCTTGTTCACCCAAGAGTAGGATGAAAAGAAATGTGGTTGTAGGATATCCATCTTTAGCTAATAGAGACAAATTGATCTGTAGGGCATGGGGCAGGGGGAGGGAAGGGGAATCTTCTTCCTCCCTCAACCATGAGTTCAAGCTTCTATGACATCTTACTCTTTGTATCTAGAGTTATCACTTAATATGTGTACTACACTCCTATTCAGAAAGTGTAACAGATATTGCAATGGACGCACTGTAAACATAAGAAGACATGGCCTCTACCCTGAAAAGCATTGCTTGCTGCTCTTAACGCTTTTCTCCTACTGTAGAGCCACAGAGAAATTATCACTGTAAAATACATTACAACAGGCACAGTATGCTCTAGAGGGGACAGATTGAAAAGCACTGTATTTTTCCCAGTGGACTGTGATGCCTAAATTCAAGCCTTTTTGGCAAGATCTGGGAAGGCATGTTTTGTTTTGTAAGTCAACAATTCCCTCATGACTAACATAATATAGCAATGCTATGTGCTATAGAGAAGCTGATGTAATATCATTGAACACTGGGATCATCAGGGCAAAGCACACTGGCTTATACCATTAAACTAGGTATATCTCTTCAAATTTCATTATTTCAGCAAAATAATAATAATAATAATAATAATCTGGAAAGCTTACATTTTAAAGGGAAAAGAACAGTAAAGAGCGCGATGAGTCCACCATTTACATAATAACTTGTATGATGCCATAAATTTGTACATACTTAGTCATTCACAATGGCAACAAGCTTAATATTTGGTAGGGACTGATCCAGCAGTTTTGAAAGGAGAGCATTTAAATAAAGAGGAAGGCATATTTCCTGGATCCTCAACAGAGCTATCTATCCTTTGTAAGGGCCTGAGAAATATATATTAATATCTGTGGCAATAAATCTACTGATAAGGCATAATCTGATTAACAGTCCAGCTATTCTCCTGTACCTTGTAAAAAAAGCCAAAAATTCTTTTTTTGTTGTTTTTTCCCCCCTGACCATAGATTTGGACTTATGACACTGTAGTAAGCTGAAGGCAAGTTCAATAACTAGGTGCTCTTGGCAGCTGTGTTAGGATGATTCATTCCATCATGCAATGCAGCTTCCTGAAATATGTGCCTGTACTATGAATCATACTACACACATAATTTCTAAGAGGGAGAGGGAGAGGGAGAGAGACCAGTATTCCACCAAATGTTTTAAAACTTGCATAATTCTTAAAAGTGAGTAAAAACCTAAAGATAAATACAAACCATCAGGACAGCAAATTCAGTCCTGATGTAAACAAATCTAAAGCCACTTATATTAAGGTAAACTAAAAGGTTTGAAACCTATTTTTGTACAAGTTTCCATTAGAGGAGCTTTAGAAGTCTTCCATCTTTCTGAAGTGCTTCACAAAATATGTTTTGAAAAATGTTAAGCTTTAAAATAAGCAGTGATTATCTGCTCTCTTTGTCATTGGGTACAGTCCAAGGGTTGATATTTAAGCAGTCATATTGATTTCAATTTATTTCTCTGTTTCAGTTCTGACAACCCACTCCCCACTTTCCATTTGTTTCCAAACTTTTCTAGCTTGAAGAAGGTCTGGAGGACAGCATGCAGATTTCATTGTCATCATCTTGATATACTCTCCATTACTACTATAAACACCTTGCAGCTTTCCAAAGTTGGCAGTTTTGAAATGTATCAAAATAAAAAAAGTAAACCAGAACCAAATGAAAAACATACATACATGAAAAACCCTGAAGGTTCTGAGTGGGATTTGCTATATTGCATCCAGTGAAAACAAATAACAGAAGATAAAAAGGAAAACCAAAGTCTGAAATGTTCAATGTTGCCATAAAAAAGGAAAGTTTTGAAGCAATGTCATTTATATGTAGGTAGGGGGTTTTTAATTTATTTTAGGAAAAAAAAGTTTAGTTTGATGTATGATTTATGTTCTGAACATTTCAAACTGGAGAAAAATAGTAGCAGAAAAGAAGGTAAATCTTACTTTCAGACCAAGATTAAAGACTTTTGATCTAGTACTCTGCAGAACAATATAAATGCGCCCACGTATGGTCATCTTTCCTGAACCACCTCACAGCTTCTGTCATGATTTCTTGCTACCTGTAAGGCAATGAGAGCAAAAATGCTTAATTCAGTGCGAAAACATCATGGACTACAGAATATTGCTTAGCATTAATAAACCAGCCTATCCTGACCAGTAGTTTGTCAATACTAAATATGCATGACAACATCACAGAATGTGGCAGAACATTTTCCATTATTTTCACTGCTTAGTAAGCAACTACATCCATAGCTCTCACACATCCACAACTCCCAGAGTTAGGCTGACAAAGATCAGTGAAGATCTCATCTTCATGAGAAACAGGCCATTCCTCTCCCTGATCCCTCTGTAGCTTTTTATAAATTCCTCTGCTGACCACTGCTCTTCTGTCACACATTTGTCCATGTACATCATTGATATTGCTGTGTTCATGGTAAAGGCCTTCAGAGTAGAAGTACATTAGAACAACACTCAATCTTTCTCAAACTTATCACCAGTGTAATCACCCCAGTCAAAGAAGAGCTATCTGTACTGCCCACATTTTTCTTCCTAGACAGATTATCTTTTTGAATTCTTTGATCAGAAGACAGTGCCAAAGAGAAAGAACATTGTAAAGAGACTGCAAGTTCAATTCAAGTTCCTCCCAAAGTATTTGGTGCACACGTACTTTTAAATTAAGTAGCAGTTTAATGGCAGGATTAAAATGTTCCAAGAGGTGGATCCCAAGATTAACTTCTGCCAGCTTGTGGAAATCACGTATCCTTCTACTGGCTTATAGAAATTTATGCTGCATGTATTTCATATA
>NW_008825114.1:3387382-3393108 GCF_000699105.1 Pygoscelis adeliae
CCTCAAGATGTGAATGACTAAAGAAAATAGGGATAAATAGAAAGAGTTTGAAAACCACCTTCATCTAGCAATCTTTATTCTTTCTCACATCTCTACTACTTGTTTTCTACACCTTCTTTTACAAGTCACTTTACCCACCTGCTCTTCCTCCATTAATAAGTTGGATGAAATGTACCAGCAAATCATGGCTTCCATGTTAATCAAACCCTGACCTTGTTGTTCACAATATGCTCCTGTACATAACAGTTGGGATTTGTGAACAAATAAAAACAGTTTGGCAAATTCTCTGTGTGTGATGTACAAATTCTGTGTATGGAAATGGTAAACGTCCTAGGGCCTTTTCCCCCCCCCCTTCTTGTGTCCTTCCATGATGGCAGGCCAGCCATTCTTCCTTTCAGGTGCTTCCCTGTGGGATGCAGAGGACAGGCCAGTATTCCATGCTCCAGGTTTGGAATGAATTTTACCCACAGATGTTGGAACATCTGGATCCCCTGATGGTACATGAGCTATGTCAGAGAGCTTCCAGCCCAGGAAAACTCTCCATTTTCTCTTACACATCTAAGTGTATTTGCAAATGCCCTACAGAAGGGAAGAAATTCTAGATATTACACTTTTCACTGTAGAAATACAGACTTCAAGAGTCAAATTACACAATTTTCCCATTCCATGTATCCTTGTGTGAGGTTTGAAAGCATATAAAAGCAAA
Source organism: Pygoscelis adeliae (assembly GCF_000699105.1). Lineage (NCBI taxonomy): Eukaryota > Metazoa > Chordata > Aves > Sphenisciformes > Spheniscidae > Pygoscelis > Pygoscelis adeliae. Next base: position 3,388,089 of record NW_008825114.1, read on the forward strand.
ATTGGTACAGCCCTGCTCACCAGTCAGTTCAGGCACAATTTCAGGAAATAAGAGGCAGGGAGGACTTTGCCAGATGATCTCTGCACAGTCACTGCTTCCATCCTCTGACCTGGCGCGGAATCAGAGGAGAGAAAACTGGGAGGAGAGACATGGGCTATCCCAAGATAAACTGAGGATTCAACCGGTTCAACCAAAATCATCTCGATCACAGTCTTGGATGACAATAATCCACTTGGATTTCATTCCTATGTTCAACCACCATAGGCACTTCCAGCAGCTGCAGCAGATCAAGGCCGTGGGCCCCTGGCTTCCTCCCACAGACACCCAGGGAGGACAGCTCTGGTCCCTTCCCCTGTAGCCGGAGGACAGCCAGGGATGGGAGGGTCACTGACAAAGATCGACTGCAGGCAGACGCTGCGCTCACCCTGCTGCTGCCTGCCTGCTCATCCCATCCCTTTGCAGGAGAAAGGGCTTTCAGTGCAATCGACAGCAAGAATCCCATGAATCCACTGGGAGGAGGCCCAAACAAAAAGCAGATTTCCTGTGCTTAAAAATGCCTCAGCAGGAGGTACAGAGGGGTCTGTGAAAACAGTTCATAATGGGGGGTATGCTGAAATGAAATCCAAGAGGATTGCACTGCTTCGGGTGGGAGGAGGTGGACATTTATTTTTTTTATTTGCTCAGGTAGCTGGTGCAATGCCAAATCCAGGAAAGAACAGAGATCTTTTTTATAGATCATTAGAATTAAAATGATGCACATTAATGTGGTTATCAGATTTCTCCACTTTTCGCTGGAATTCTCCCTAGTCAAGTTGGGTTTGTATTTTGTGGTTGGTTTTATTTTAAGAGAAAATAACACAAACCCTTCACTGATTGCCTTGCCATGCATCCCCAAAGATTTTTAATCTATGTATAACAATGCTTAAATCACCATGACATTTACAATAAATATTAAGTGGTTTATTATTTATTTTAAGACTTTAATTGGCACAGTATATTAACAGCACTATTGTCACAGTGCCGCTTAAGAGTTCCCCAGCATTAAAAAGTAAACCTGACTTGAATTACACTAGTACTTTTTCTTACTTTCATTTAGCACCAATGTACTGTACAAAAAATAAATGAATGAATGAATTAATAAATGAATAAATAAATAACCCAACCCTTTTATTTTGCAGACTACCCATGTATTAGAGTTGATTCGGCTTTACTAAACTCAGACATTATTTCAATCCTGACGTTTTCCAGTGTATGTTATGTGGTTCTCCCCAAAAACGATCCCCCCCAAAAGAAAGTACCTGACAACCTTACCCTCTTCCCAAACTTTTTACTCTTTGAGAGCTTCTGATTGTTCCATTTTCATTGCTCTTTAGGGTAAAAGCTCATTAAAATATTATGAAGCTCACAGCATAATTATGTGGCAGCACTTGCCAGTGAATAATGTCTGCAGCCATGTGTATGTGTGTTTGTATTACAGTAAACTTAAACCCACTCATTTATTTTTTCTGCATTGCCTCTGTTTTAAAATCTTTGTCCCAAGTAAAGCGCTAGGCAAATGTATAAACCACATAGGCTACAGTGCAGCCATTGTCGGTGAGTGCAGTGCCAAATATAATTTCATCATTAGACCAAGGTTCATGCCAGGGTAAACTATTCCGTGCTAGATGCCTGCAAAATGTTGTTTGCTCTTTTTATTATATTATTATTTTAAACTTATCTGTGCTGAGATTAGGTTCTTTCTGTGTGTCTGTTTTTGGTGCTTGCTGTCTGTGCATGTTATGTCCTAAGCTGAACTGTATTTGGAAAACCAGCAGAGACTAGCCAACACTTACTGTCCTCTCCCAGTCTGTCTCTCACAGTAAAACAGAACGGGAGTCCTGTTGTAATGAAGATTTTGTCAATAACGAGACACAGTGTAGTCCCCAAATATTTGGGTAAGCACACTGTGTCATTTCTGTTTGACTACTTTTACTTGTGGAATTGAGTTAACTGTAACATGATCACACAAAAAGAGAAGGAAAGAAATCTGTTCTATTAAAAAATAGAGAAAAAGGCTTGTAAGACAGGAGAGAGAATTACCACAATCTATGGCAGAGACAATTGAGCATACAAACTCTTCTGAGCAAAGTACGTTGACCCAGCCAGTCTATATAACACTGCATGTGTGCAGACTTTGAAAATTACATATTTAAAAAAAGACAGTATAGACACATAACAAAAATGCTTAGGGAAATGGGCTGCAATTGGAATTTTTGTGGTACTGAGGTCTTTTTAGGACTGTGTTCCTCCCACCCTCCCTGACACCACCCAAGAGCTGCAGCTTTGACTGTTTGCCAAGAATCTGACATACACCTACCCCTCATTTAAAGCTGTCAATCGTTCCCATGCTTATAAATAAAATGAGTCTTCAAAAGAATTTAGATCCTAGAACAACTGATAACAGAACTTAAAAAGGCTGTGACTGTAGTGTGTGCCTTTCATTCCGCCATGTTAATCTTGCTATTGTTGAAAATACTGTCCTTTGGGAATGTTGCTGGAGCCTGCACTGTTCTCAGTTTTTTCCTCTCTCTGCCAGTTGTTTCTAGATCGAAACAATTTTGCTAGACAATTACAACCATATGTATTTTAAAATATACATTTTCTTGAATTAACTATAAAAGATATCAGGAATACAGATAGCCTTTAGGAAGGTTTGTGTATCCCCATGAAATATGGCTCAAAAACTTTATTAAGCAGGGAGAAAATGCAAGGCAGCAGCATTCCCTTATTATATATGTTTAGAAGCACTGAACCTTGCGGCTCTATCCTAAGCTTTTTGGTATTTTTCAGCCAAACCCAGATCAGACTGTGCATTGCAGAAGTCCCATCACCCAATTTTCTCAAAATTCATCACTACAGTTCTCTGGTTGAATCTCATCTGGACTGTCTCTCACAGCCCCAGGTGACCCTATTTCCTTCTCTTATTACTGACATGCCTCTCCCCACACGCACTTAGATTATGATCCTGTTCAGGGTGAAAGAATGAAATTAGGGGGTTTTCTTTTGCTTTTGTAGAAGCTTTGCAGGCAAAAGGTAATAAAAAGACATGGAAAATTAATCTCGTAGAACTCTGCACAGAAAGAAAAGCATAACTTGCTATTTGTGGGCCTTGAGAACAAGCTGAAGAAGGCATCAAACTGTAACTCTGTTCCCTCCTACCCCAATCATCTCCAAGTCTGCTAGGGCATGAGAGCTGAGTTTGGAGCCAGTGAATGGAAGGGGATAGCTATTTTATATGTAAAGAGAACTGTCTTTCCTTAGCAGTGCTCTTGTACAAAACCGAAAATGGTAACTCTCCCTCTTGCTGCCACCCAATAGACATACTGCCACATTTCCTCACAAAATAGGGAAGTAAGGAACATAACGTAAGCACCAGCAGAAGTCTCAAGCTTATTGTTGGCACAAAGCAGAATTCACTGTCTTAGATTGTCTTGGATAATATCCTATATGTTTAATACTAATCTGACAAATGTAGACATCTTCATGTCCCTGATGACTTTTTATATTGAATCATTTAAAGCCTGCCTAACGACCCATTAAAAGATTTTGTGGTGCTTAAAATAAGAAAGACAAAACTAAATAAAAGCGAAAACAAAATAAAGATCACTGGCAGTTTATGTTGGGGCAATAAAGGGTTAATCAAGAGCGAAGTAAATGAGTCTTCCATTCCTTCCTCCTCTACTCTTTTAAAATGGCTGAAGATAAAAAAAAGATTTCTGTTGGGAAAAATAAATTTTTTCTATCCCTTTTTTTCCTGTTTGTTTTTTCTTTTTTGCATTCAACACCCTGTACCTTCAAAATGTACAATGTTGCCAGAACCACGTAACTTCTACCTGTGCCAGCTTGGAAGCAATTCCAGTGGAAAAGCCTGGTTAGGTTCTTCCACACACCTCATTTTCATAACAAGTGAAAAGCCAACAGGCCTCCACCACATTGTCCAGAATTTAAAAAAGAAGACATCTACCTGTTATCTGCTAGTCCAGGACAGCAAAATGGGAACGCTTGCAAATTAAATTTACAACTAGAACTGGAAAAAAACAAAAAAGAAAAAAGAGGTTTTGATAGTCCACTTGATTTTGCTGCTCAGGTCTTTCTGCTGGGATGTAACTCAAGCAATTAAAGAAAGCTACATGCTAAAAAATGATTTAAACAACCTTTCTTGAGCTTTTGGTCTTCAGTGGTTGTAAATTAACCCTCCTGCAAAGCGCAGTAGCAGCTGGATGCCCTTAGAATCCTTATCAACCTTTGCAGAGTTGGGAATCCACAGACTTGGCTCCAGCAAAAAGACATAGGATGGATAAAGTAAAAGGAAATCAGGAAATAGAGAGAGCAGCTGCCAAATTTACCATGCAGAGTAAAAACTATTTCCCAATAAACCTTGTGAGACACCAGAGTGGAGTGGTATTTCATGTCTGTGTATCAAAACTAGTGATTTCTGCTCTTTCCTTTTATTAACACGCTGTAGTATAGGATGTGAAGAAAAACATAGAGTCTCTATTTCAAGACTTATTTCCATGAGCCAAAAGCAAAGAATGAATTTGGGTTGGTTATATGCAGGCAGCCATGCCCTGATCATATATCCCCATGCGTTCGGGACTTCAGAGTTGAGTCATTATCAGTCACCAATGTGAGACACTCTTGCCATATGCAGAGGGGAAAGGAGAATATTCATCCTTTAGAGTAATCAAAAAGATGCATGGATAAATTACTTCTATGAGAATCAAAACTAGCCACCGGAATAATGGATGGCAAGTATTCCGATTATATCTAGGATCATGTATTTACAAACAAAATTCATGCATTTATTTTTCCCCTTTTAGTCCCTTTTTAGATGAAGCAGTTGGGACAGAGATGACTAGTGCACACTCCAATATCAACTGCAGGCAGAAATCCTGCTAACTCAATTGCATATGTCATAAGAACACTACTTGAAGAGCCCAGAAGTTCACAGCATCCCCTGCCATTAACAGAAAATGACTGG
>NW_008825114.1:3393133-3407135 GCF_000699105.1 Pygoscelis adeliae
CTTTCCCTAATAAATTTCAATTAAAGCTTGATTTTAATTAGGAAACCCAGGAGAATTAGGTCCAATTCATTCTTGTTTTGCATGTGGTTGAACTGATCACAGTCCAAGAAGGGAATAAGCCTGAACAAAGGACTACACAATAAACATGTGTGCAGTCAACTCTGGATTATCCATGGTTAGATTATCTGGACTAGTCAGTGCCTAGTGCCACACAGTAATAAGCAGGGTAGACTATTCTCCTGGGCTCTGCTCTTCATGTTACTTCTTACTCAGTCATTGCTCTGGACAGAAATGAGTTTAAAAGCTTTTTTTTTTTTCCTAATGTTTGTGTACTGAAAATGTATTTGTAGCCTAATTTAAAATCTCTCTGTATTATCTATGCCTTTGTTTTTACACAGGCTGTTCCATTTCATCCCCATCCATATTCTCTAGGATAGTCAACTGTTTCCTTTCCAGTGTTACTTTAATTAGTTTAACTCTCATTTAAATTCTGCTAGCAAACTGTTTCAGAAGTTATAAGAATCTCCTTCTCAGTCCTAGTTACTGTCCAGGTTAGTTTTTCTGAAAGTTGACCAAAGCATTCTGCACTATTTAAAAAACAGAGAGGACGCCTGAATTTGGTCTGTTGCTGGTGTAGGATTACCATGCATTATGAATCTTATTCTCCTCAGTCCGTCTAAATCAAGGCTGAATCCACTCAGGTCAAAGAAGGTAAAACAACGTAGGCAAGAGAAACAGGACTTCTGTGTATAATTTGTTCCTCTCCCACATCAAAAACATACCACAGTCAGTTCCCCATTGTTACAAGAAAATGGTGTGAAAATGAATAATAGTGTGATGCACAGCACAATCACATCACATCTGCTGAGAAAAACAGAAACGGGAAAATGGTAGCCAGCTGCCACTGCCAGAGAGATTCATTCTAAAGGCTGCACATCTGGATCCTGCAGCTGCCAAACTCATATGACTGACTGCTTCCAATCCTGCAGTAATCAAAGGTGAAGTAACAGAAGCAGCACCATCCCAGTACAATCAGCAATATGGAAAAGATACAGGTATTATTCTTCACTAAGAAGCTATTGCATCTGTTTTCTCAGCATTCGTAAGATGCAAACATGTTTACTAACACAGGAATAGATAAACCTCTAGAACTGAGACTGATGAAGAATGTTTTTTCAGGGGCCATGTTCTAAAATAACATACCTGCCGTTACCACAACAACATTATGTATGATCATGCTTTCCAGTTAGAAGAAAACATGACTCCTCATTCTCTGTTTGACTGGCATAACTCCGTTGTTAGAGCTGGTCTGAACATGTTCCCCTTCTCTTTTCCTCCCCTTCTGCTCATTTTCTTATGCCCTGAAAAACACTAATAAACCCCCACATATTTCCAATTAGAAATCAACATTTTTCAGCAAAGCAATTACCTAAAATTTAAGTAAAATTTAAAAATCAGTAGAAAGTGGGTTTTTTCCTCAAAATTCCATTTAATTAGAAGCTAAAGCAAAAGACACAAAAAAAGTTTTTTTGAAAACTATTCAGTTGTCAGTGTACTCAGAGTAACTTCTGATTTATACTGCCATGAAACCTGAATCAGACCATCAGAATGATCTTGCAGCTATTTCTGGTGTACACTCACACTGCTATTTCAAAGGAGTTAGGGACATGATAAATGAGATTTTTGAGGTTTTCCTTTCTTTTCTGAATCAGAGCAGTTACCTACAAATATACATTCCTCGCATCTGATGATTATAAACATATTTTGATTAAAGAATATGTGCTTCTGCAAAATAAATATGCACTCTCAAATACTCATGTCTTTTTTTCCCAAATGGATAAGAAATAGACAAGCGATCTCAGTGTTACTGAAACACACTTATACTAGTGTACTGTCAGTCAGAAAGTTATATGCACATTTTGAAATGAGGGTACAGCTTTCAGTAATACCCTGAACAATCAGAAGTCTTATCTAGAATCAATAGGAAAATACACTAGTATTGTGAGGTGGATAAATGTAATAGTGAATTCTATCTCCGAACATATCTAGTCATTAGTAACTCCCAGACTTCGTTTAAGTGGTTTGATATTTCTCTCAGTGATATCAGCAACTGCAAGATCCTACTCTGAGGATTACAATTGTTGCATCTAGCTGTGCTTGTAGTCTTTGCAATGTTCCTACTTTATATTATTATGCCTACCATGTCCTTACATATGCACTGAATAAAATTGAGCATTTTGAGTATACTTTACTATACACATGTACAGAAGTGTACAGAAGCAGGTGTACAAAATGGGGGTGGCGACATTAACTAGGAAGCAGTACAAAGTCCTGATCTTACTGTTTGTTTGAAATTTAGCCACATTCAGGTTGTTGATTGATAGCTTTATGATGTATTGGTGGAGAATGAAAACTTTTGGCTTGTCCATGTGGGGGATTTTCTATGATATTTTGGGTTTAAAATCTCATGTAAATCCTGTGATGCACAATGCCTATATTTAGTCCAGTTTACCTAGAGAAGGACTTAGAATGGAGGAATATCTCAAAAATTGTGTAATCAGAAAACAGGGTACAAGTAACATGATACCCTGTGCTGCTGGACTACTTGTACTTTGGATTGAGGAGCCTAAACTAAAGATGGGCCGATAGCTGCAGAGGTCAAGCAGGAACCAGGTATATGAACTCCTTTAGGTATAGCTGCTAGGACTGGGATATCTTCCATCAGTGGAATATACAAAACATATTACTTGGGCCAACGCCCTTGCCCATGGCAGGATGTGATTTTTCTACAGACCAGAGAGCCTCAAGCAAGGTAAGGACTGTGAAACCAATAGCTAAGAACCCTCACTTATTTCTAAACCATGAATACTTGTAAAGAGACATCTTCAATGCCAGGACCAAGTATCCTAAGAGACCAGACCAGTACTGTCCCAGGGATATCACTTTTCAATTCTCTGTGTTCATACTGTAAGTCTTAGCCACTAATCATGCCAAGACTGTTTGCTTTCTTTATCTCCTACCAGACGTTTATTTTTCCTATGTAAAAGATATGACCCTATCAAAAGTTAAAGAACCTGAGGAAGTCAATATTTAGGATCTCCAGCAGTTTTTCCCATTTGGTCCAAAACAGTAAAGACACCCTCTAGGGGACCAGTCACAATATATTTTTTTTACACTGCTGCAGGCCAGGATGAAGGAAGTATCTTTGCTAGAGATAGTTTTGGTCCTGTCTTCACCCATGGGAATGTATAGAGTTGACAGCCAGCCATGATCAAAATTGCATTAACTGCAGTAGCCTGATACCAGATACTCTCAGCTACCTTTTCCAACAACACAACATGAAGCAAAATGTAGCTAATTAGCTTCTGTGGTTTCCTGTCTGCTTCGAAGGCCACCTGCCTAACGTGTCTGATTAACAGCACTTCTCCCCTGTATCAATATTATGTTCTTTCCTTCTACTTCTTCCTTCTGATATTTGTTAGTGCCAGTGTCCCTACTACTGCAGGCAAATGAGAAAAATAGGGATTATTTTGAAGAGATGATCATCGAAGAAAAAAGTTATAAACCCACTCAGTCATTTCATCACCACCTGGTTTTGGTTATCATCTTCAGCATATGAAGGCCATCTCCTATCTTCACAGACAGTGAAGCAGCTCCCACTGTACATGTGTATTGGAGCAGAATTTGGCTCCGTGACTTTAACAAGAAGGTTGTAATCTGTCTTTTTCTGTTTCATTTATTACATGGTGGAGTTTAACACTTTGCCCCATAAATTACATCTTAAATTGTGTTTATGGTCAGAAGAATGACTGTAAAAATGGTGTGTATGCAACAGAACTGCTTCATGTTTGCACTGAGTTACATATGCTTTGTTTTCTGAACATAAATAGACCTTTTTTCCTCTTTATTTCACAGAAACTGATCCAGCTAGGGGACAATAAGATTGTTTCTTTCATGATTCATGCATTACCAACACAATTGTTAATTAAGTGTTTACAGTTGCAGATCTTTATTTAATACAGAAAAAGGAATGAAATTTGTCAGAAAAAAAACAGCTTATACTTCAATTTCTCTTTCACATACAGAGACTTTTTAGTTGTGTCTTTTATCATTGGCTACAAATCACATACACATCAAAAAGTAAAATCTTACCTTATGGTCAGTGAGAAAAGTGTGGATGCAGCTGATTTCAGACAGAGAATAGATCTAATTTAGAAATTGGAGAGAGTCAGTTTTCACCATATTGCTTTTCAGAGCAAACTCTCGTTTTTAGAATGATTTGGTGAGGACTGTTTACAATGTTCTTGTTACCCTTTTAAGTCTCTTTGACTAACAACTGTGCTCATAGTGAACAAAGAGGACCTCTGTGTAGTTCAAATACATGTATTACTTTAATCCAGTTCTAGAGACACTTTTTTTCTTGTTACCCATCAACGCCTTCAGACAGCAATACTTAAAACAAAAACGTAGTATGCAAAGTCAATGGTCTGTAGTAACAATACTACACAAGATGCTGTGCAAAATTCATATCCTATTTTTTTGACAAGAGAGGGAGTTCAGACTGGCTGGCAAGGACATCTAATCTGAAACAGATTTCCTTGCTGTTCAACACTTGTTGTAGAATGAGCTCACATGAAAAATCTAATACTGCTTGATTACTCATGAGTTCCAGCAACCTGCTTTCATATTTATTTCTGTCCCTAGCTGCCTTCCTTTCCATCATGTCATTAATCCCTGTAGCAAGTTTTGCTGCTTGGAACACAGCATGAGATACCAGACGAACCAGGACTATAGCTTAAACCTATCATCAATGCTAACTGTAGCAACTGATAGTCTTGCTTCTATAAATCTTACACAAAATTCTTAGTATCAATTGTATTTTAGACAATCAGCACTCATTATGTTGTTTGTTGGTTTGCATTTTCTCGAAGCTCACTTTAAAATTAGGAAAAATTTATTCCTCTTGGATTTGTATTATCCCAGTCATGACTCCAAAAACAGTTTCAGGGTTCAGGAAGGCATTTACTGTTTGAAGCATGTGCATTAAACCTCATAAAACATTAAAAAAAAAAAAAAAACAAAAAACAACAAAACAATTCAAAACCCTGGTAACTTGAGGACTGTACAGAATAATCCTTCTCATGCAATGTTTCCAGCATTTTTTTTATTTTAACATTTGTCCAAAAAAGAGCATGAGTTTTTTAATGCTAGTTACTAAGTGTCCAGAAAATTTCTTTTTCTTTGTCTAAAGGAAGACTCTTCCAAAATCGGCAATTTTTCTGGACATTTTCTGGGTCTTAAAAGTCTCTCGCATATGGTGCAGGGGTTGTGATTTCTGGTTTGATTAGGTAAGGCTTTACCTTTCAGCAGATCTGTTTAGGTGTGTATTATTACATTTACCTTGAGGCATGTAAATATCACACCCTGTTCCTTTGCAACCTGAGCCTTAACTGAAAAAGAAATAAACCGTCCTTCAAGGGGAAGAGGGCTGGATGTTTACCTGAAAGTAGTATCTTCAGGGAACTCTGCGTATAAGTAACTTTCCATTCTTAAGGCAAGTACTGTCTCACTTTGACCACATGTGGATAAAAACACTCTTTAATCAAAGTAGTCCTTAAATTTGGGGCTTTTTCCTCTTAAATTGATTGCAAATTGAGCATGATGGTAGAAGTGAGCTTGTAACTTTTCTAAATTTACTCATGAAGTGTTTCAGTCAACCAGCTCCCATGATACATGTTTAAGACCAGCACTTCCGCAAGCATTTGGTCTTGAATCCAGTGTTTAGTCTGGTCAAATGGTAACAGGTGTAGTTTCCGTTCACCAGTTGGGGGACTTTCATCTTACAAGCAGAAACAGTGGCAAAAAAAACCCCAACAACCTCTCCCGAGAGAATAGAGATGAAAACCCACTTTAGAGTGAGAAGAGAGTCAATAAAGCAGTCCAGCAAATTTTTGATACCTGGAATATTTTTCCTTTATATTTTTAAACAGGAAAGAGTTTTATATTTGCCTATATACAAGAATGCCAGATTGAAAAATATTTTATTTCCTTTCCAACAAGCAAAAAGATATAAGAGAGAAAGAGAAAGATATGTCAGATTTATTAACTGCCAAATAGACTTTATGTTCACTTTTCTTGTCACATTCCAACGAAGTAATCGGGTGTATGAAGATTAGATATAACTAGGGACTTCATCAAAACCAACTGAAAATATCTGCATTTGCCTTTTCTTCAAATATTTTCATGAACAGGTCTGGTTTAAAGAATACTAACTAAAAATCTGCTAGGAAGGAGGGTAAAAGTGATCTCTCTGAATCACAGATTAGGTTTAGCAATCCCATTTACAAATTTTCTCATTCTTCCCTCAGCATTACAGAAAATAACAGCTGACTTTTTTTTTTTCTTTTTTTAATTTGGAAGCTTCTAATTAGGCACTAATTTAGTTGTTTGGGTAGTAAAGTAAGCAGCCTGATTTAAGATGCTATAAGTATCTAAAATTTGTGATGAACTACATGAATTCTCCACACACTTAGAACAATTCGTAGAGGCTAACTATAAGCATCCACAATTATAAATGTTGACCTCAGTTTCTATGTGACAGGTTTAAACACAGCATCAGTCATATGTTCTTAAAATACCTACTAATTACTAAATGTCTACTAAATATCTACTAAATAAACAGCCACTGAATCTATTTAGTAGATTTTTTAGCAGTCTTAAAACTTGCTAACTTTGACAACATGTGACTATCAGGAAAAAAACCAAACATTATTTAGAAGCCATGAATTATGTATGACTATCCTTACAAAGGTAAAATATTTTCTTGAGTGCCTGAATGTGTGAAAATTAGCAACATAAAAGAAAATAGCAGGACTGCCATCTTAGGACAAGTAAGTCAAGCTCCTCTATCACTAAAAATCGTGAGAATGGCTTAATTATCTGAAGAACAAATATCACAATTATGTAGTAGTTTAATTTTTTTTAAATAATATTTTGTACATGTCTATTTTTATTAGTTTATATTAAGACTTTTATATTTCTTTAAGTCATGGTTTCTCTTTTCATTTAGGAGGTCTGAAAATGAATTTTAGCAAAACTCAAAATATGGCTTTTTATTTTTCTTCTGGGGTTTTAATACTACGTAAAAATCGGCAAATGAAAGACTGTTCTAGTATATTAATTCTTATGATTTCACTACATCTTTATGGTTTTAAAGCTAAAGCTCCTGAAAAAAATTATCTTTACTTTCATTTTTAATAATTAATGTTTGTACAGGGTATTGCAGTGACCTACTATATCTATCTATCTATCTATCTATCTATCCATCTATCTATCTCAGAAATGTATTTCTAATAGAAAATTCTTTAGGAAAGGAAGGAAGAAGGGAGGTTGGGTTGGGATTTTATTATTTTTATTTTAATGGCAAGGGTTGTTCCTTTTAGGAAGGACAATTGTGGTTTGAAGCCTGGTCCTATATTAACTGTTTTCCCACAGAAATCATTTGAAAGTAATGACTCTTGATCATTTAGGCTGAGCTAGAGTAATTTTAAATGAATTTTGAGCACTGTCATAGTTCAGGGGTTTGGCACATAAAAACTGGTAGAAGAATACTGCTCAGATATTAAGAATGCCTTTTAAAATCCCATCCAGATTTGTCAGATACTATAACGCACATTTACACTTTACCAATATTGCCTAACATTAATTCTTTATTTTTTCTGGTGTGTGCTTCCAAACTAATTCATGTGCATCTGAGTAACAAAAAAAGAGCTGTAGTGTTGAATCTGCCTTGGTGCCACTTTGACAATCACTTCTGTAACAGCACCAGTTGATTTTCGTTTCTGCTTTAGTTCACAAGAGAAGGATAAAAAGCATATTAAAGAAGCTGTGAAAGCTGTATTTCCACTTGTATTTCACAAGTAACATACACTGTTCCATGACAATTGTATCAACATCAACATTGCACCAAATCCTTTTGCAGCAATCAGGCTGGTTTTTTACCCAGTAATATTTCTTAAAGTCAAGTGACAGTGTCAGCTAATCCTGGTCATTCTGTAGCACATGTAAAGATTATGCAAGTTTGTCAACTCTACTAATATCTCACCTTTGACTGGTATTCTCCCCTCACTTCTGTTCCAGGTGGAGTCTTACTGCCAATACCATCCATGTCATACAAGCTTTCTCTTGTTGCAACATTGCACACTAGACTACTTATTTTATTATGGGTTGTTTACCTCTGGGTACTAGATTCTATTGGCTATGATAACAAATTTCACACATACAGATTTTGAATGTTCTTCTGATGGTGGCTTATTTGCTAATGTGACATTCAATAAGAACTAAAATATTGGTTTAATACATTGTGGACAAGTATCACACGTAATCATCAGTTTGTTTCAAGCTGACTGTAGACCTATCGACTGTGCTCTTACATCAAGCAGTTCTTTTTATTTTGGGCTCCTTTAAGTACTTGAGATCCACTGAACATGCAACAAAATAGCAAAACTTAGTTAGCATGCATGCACAAGTTTCCTTTTTTTTTTTTTTAATTAAGCACTCAGACTTACTTCAAAAGTAGCACAAATATGCAAGTCAACTTTATGATTAATAGCTTCAGACTCAAATGCTTTTATTTTTGGTCTTCATGGAGAATCTACTATTTCCACTGAGATTTTTTCAACAACTTTAGCTGTATTTAAAGTTAATGAGCTTTTTCAATTAAAGCTTCAGATATTTAGCCTTTGGATAACATTTAGATGAACCAGGGTGTATCTAATTATGTTGGGTGAATTCTTAAGAGGCTCTGCATATACTTCATTCATAACAAGCACATTTTATGTTGCGGGCACGTACTGGACTTCATTTGAGACTGAATGCAAATCACCCTTGTGAAAACAGCATTACCAATAGGTCTGAGAGTTTGAGGAATGACTGCACTAGCAAATGCCCTTGAGAGTATGTACAACATCAACCATTCTGAGTGGCAGAGAAATCAGGACTGCCATTAGGGTAAAGACTAAACAAGGAAAAGAGGGCTGGGTAAAAATATGAGAACGTTGTCTAAACTGGGCAAAACATGTCAGAACAGAATATTGAAATCTTGCTGCTTGCTTACAGAAACTAGCAGTGAAATCAACAAAGGGATTAAACTAAAAAACGCCACCACTTTAACATGAGAAAAAGGGGGAAAAAAAGATTGTGTGGTTTTCAAATTGTGTACTTTGGTCCAGATGTATACGGGGAGGGAACATTGCTTTACATGCTGACTTCCCTAGGAGCTGATGTCTTCTGCTTTCCTGTAGAAGTCCTTTGTTTCTAATCACTCTACCAGACTCCTGAGGCGCAGAAGTCAGCACAAGAGATAGCCTGGCTGGTCCAGAAAAACTGGCACATCAGATCAAGATGTTGACTTGCATTCAGGGCAGACATTTTAATCTGTGTCATGTGTCTTGTACAACCTTGAGAACATGACTTACACTGTCCCGTTCTTGAGGCACCACCTGTAAAATGAAGATGGCATATCCCTACCTAAAACAGCAATTGTGAGGATATTTGCTGGAGCAAAGGGCTAGCAATAAGGAAGGAGTGAGATAAATACCTATCTAGGTAAATAATAAATAGTACTAAACTACAAAATTCATCTCCAGACTGGGATTTTAAACATTTAAACCTGGGGACCTGCTGAGCACCAGCCCATGTATTCAGCTCCCTAAAGATAGGAAGCACAAAGACTTTAGAAGGTAAAATCTGAGTTCAGGTTCAGTTACTTTCTAATGAAGAGTTGTCCAATTGTACAGTGTAGAAATGCCTTCAAAGAATGCTACAAAAACCCAGCTCACTTCTATAAGTCTGTGTTTAAAATTCACAAATACAAATCTCTCAATACCCTTAGCTTTTTTGGATGTTCCACATACATGCTTTTCTCAGCTCTGTTCTGCATCTGTTTCCAGGTTAGTTAGCCAGACTTAACACATGCCATGGTGGATTCAAGGTAGTCTCTGGCTTCACCCGGCCAGACAAACTTGTTGATGGGGAAGCCTCTCAGTACAGAAAAGGGACTGAGTTGCAATTGCTTACCTTTGAGATTTAAGATTTTAATTCTGTCTTCCCCATCCAGTTGCCTGTTTTCAGAAAAATCGATGAAGACATAATATCCTCGATACTCCTCTTTCTCAAATTTCTGAAGTTGACCACTGGCTGCAAAGCTGTTAGATGTGATGGCACAGGTAGACCAACAAGCAGAACAGAGTGATTGTGTAGGGTTTTTTCCCCAAGAACTCCCGATAAACAGAATTTAAAGGCAGGGAAACAATTTCAAAGGCTATAACCGGAGATCCGACTGAAAGAACTACCACTAAAGTACATGGTCTCATTTCTCTCCTCCACCCCATCCTGTTTCAAGCAAAACACTAACAAGAAGCTGCAACAGAGTATAGTTCTTAAGTCAGCACTTGCACTGCAGCTTTCTGATACTATACTGCAGTGAATGATAAAAAAAAAGAAACTGCTCTCTTTGTGACTGAAGCCTTGGTCTAAACCAGAACAGAACAAAGCTGACAGCTGTTTCTTCAAAATTATTCTGGAATATATCTGATCCAAAAGAGAACGTCACCTTTCTCCCCAGAGAATGTGGCATTAAAGGGGAAAAGTGGCAAAATTCCAACCAGAACTTGCCAAAACTGTGAATCTAAGGTATGCGCCTTAGGAAGAAAAATATCCACCATGTTCTCAGCACTGAAGTGTAAAATGGCTGTTTTCCTTCCATCCAAATTTCCTGTGTTTTTTATTAAAAACAATGTAGCAAAAACCTTATAGAGGCCACAAAAGTGCAATTTCATATTATTTTTGTTTAGCATAGTCCAAACCCAACCCCACACTTCACTGAACCCTTCTTGCTTTTTATCTTCAGAATAACAGAGCCAATGTCATTACAGCTTGACTTTTCATTTGCCAGGTAACAAAGCCATTTTTCCCTTGGCAGACGTGGCCACCAGAGGGTCATCCTTGGGGACAGCACTGATGCGTAAGCGATGTATGCATCACGCAAACCACCACCCTGGCCAGTTAAGAATCAAGATGCAGCACAGAGTGCACACTGGGCGGTAGACTGGGCTTAGCTGTCGGGAGGAAATTCCTCACACAACTACTTTTGAGAAGCCACAGCCTTCATTTGTATCTTTAGTCATAATCACTGATTTGGCTTTTTGAAATGCTTCATGTGACTTGATTGCTTTTAGTAGCTACTTGGCTTTGGCTAACTGATACATGCACTGGAAACAGAAACACATTAAAACAGCAAGCACAGTTGGAGCTACAACAAATTGAAAAAGGTGCTTTAAGAACTTACCAAGATACCTTTGTCGCTCTTTTTTGGGCTGCTGTCCCAATGACTTCAGCTTGAAAGCATTAAAATGAGTTCCTTATACATGCTTTGCAGGTGAGGGGTTTTTTTGAGCTTTAATTTGCTGTTTGATTCGCCCCAGGATTTTCAGGTGTTGCATGAGGGAGTAAAGAACAGAAAGTACCTCAGTTCTTGGTTGTCAGCCATTGGATAATGGCCACAGCATTATTAAACCATCCAAGCATGCTGGGTCTCAACCACAAAATTTAATTTTCCCTACTGCAGGGACTAATCAACTACCAGAGGCACTAAGTCCTGAGGAGACTGTTTTTATCTGTATTTTTTTCTTTCAAAGACTGAAGCACAGTTAATTTTACAGTTTTGTCTATCCTCAGGCTTACAAACAATGACAGAAATGCAGCTTGATGAGAAACAGATATAAAGTGGAATTTATGCTTACACTATGACATAAATTAAAGAAAGATGAAAGGTTTAAATAATTAACAGCACGTCCGTAAGTCAGATAGAAAGACCCCAGATTCCCTTAAGTGAAGAAAAAAAAAGACCAAAAGGGAAATAAAGCATGCTGAATGGTGTCAGCAGCTACCTCTTGCTTCGTGTGAAACTGAGAAGGAAAGTTGGTTCTTACTGCAATTGCCCTTTTCCACAAAACCACCTCCACTGACTAACTAAATTCATATTTCTGAGTCTTCACAAGACATTTGCAGTACACACACGTTCGTATCTCAGATTTAGTGTTCAGAAGAACTATTTGTCATGGATTCACTGCACAATAATCCTTTAGCTTCTTAAGCAGTTGCTAGCATACTGTTTTTTCAGGAACTCCATGTGTATGTTCTCCACCCTAGAAATATGACTAGGCAATTGAACCATTTATGTTTCATTTACCAAGAAGTATAGGGTTTCATGCTAAGAGGGGAAAGCTGGGAGGGAAGTAAAGAGAGCAAGGAAAGGAAAGAAATACTGCAGCTCAGCACCACCACAATATTCATCTATATTGCTTTTAATCATAGAAACTGTTTCTTGGAGTTCTTCCAAGAAAGACTGGGGGGCAGGGGGGGAAGTCCACAATGAAATAATGATGCCTTAAAATGTACCAATACTGGAGATAATGGCTGTACTATGCACATGTTAAATTTATCAGAAAAAGATGGTTGCAAGCAGCAGTTCACATGACTAAGACAGAATTCTTTCAAAATGACGGCTGTTCAGGCTTTATAGGAAACATTAGCTTAAAAGAAATTTGGAAATAGAAGAAAGTTCCAACCAAAGAAAACAATTATAAATATTCTTAATTGCCTGGAAATAATTTGTCATACAAAATTGGACTGAGATACATTTATACAAAAGCTTCAGATGCATTGATGTTGTAATGCCTTTTAGGAGCCCAGCATATTTTTGCACAGAGTGTTCCAATAACACTTTAAAAAAAAGGATATGACTTTCACTTTTACCTTCTGCCTCCCTTCCTCACTCCATTCTCTCCTCCATTTTTTTCACTTCACTTTTCCTTTTTTTTCTTTCTTTTTTTTTTTCTTTTTGCAGGGCAGGGGGAAGCATAAAATAACTGGAAGACTCAGTAACTACTACTCAGTGTATTTTATTATTTCAGGAATTCATTCCAAGCTGGGCTGCAATTACATTTAAAACTGGAGAATAATGGGCTATTGACATGTATATGGTTTTAGAAATATAAGGCCTCATTTTCTCAGCTGGAATTTCCCCACAATGTGCATTTGCATTACATTAGAGATGCTCTTTTTAAAAAGAGCATAGCCTGCATTCAGACATTTTGACATTATCTGGGTCAGAGGCAACGTTTAAAAGCAATAGCCCTACATCTACTGTGAATCTCTTACAAGCACACACAATGCATTAGTGAAAATGAGGGAAACACTGAGAGGTTCTCCATATTAAGCTGTAGTTTATGACATACCTGCCTGCACCAGACATTAATCTGCAGGAGATAGATTGTCATGGTCATGGTCCCCTTCTCTACTCCAACTGCATATACATTACCTAAATTGAAATCTGCACTTCTTCACACCCTGTGCGGTTTGATGTGACCAGAAATAGTAGGATGCAAAAAACTAGCAGTTTTCATGGTGCATATAATCATCTCCATTTTCCATGTATTTACCTACACATATAGCAGCTGCAAGTTTTTCCTTCTGACTTAACAATGAGGACTTTATTCTCTCTCAGCTTAGCTGAGGTCTAACTAGCTTGTCAGGCTCAAAATTGCACGGCACTGGTTAGGTATGTAAGAAACTCAGTACCTTGCTTGTTCCCAGAATTGCCTAAGACATAATGAAAAAGGAATGCAGAAGTTTTTCACCTGTTGTAATTGTTTTATAAAGCCCTGTACAATGAATTCTTTGTCATCTTCCAAGAATGGGTCATTTGTGAATGGTAATGCTTACACAAGTGTGTTTTATGAATAGAAAGATCTGTGTAATTGGTGTGGTATTGCAAGTGAAACCCCATGGAGGTTTCCCAAGTTGTATTTAACTTTCTAATTCACCACTTGCAAGATTTCTGTATCAGATATAGTGTGGCCAGCAGGAGCAGGGAAGTGATCGTGCCCCTGTACTTGGCACTGGTGAGGCCGCACCTCGAATACTATGATTCTATGATTCT
>NW_008825114.1:3407403-3437576 GCF_000699105.1 Pygoscelis adeliae
GAGGTTTAGATTGGACGTGAGGAAAAATGTCTTTACTGGAAGAATGGTTGAAGATTGGACCAGGCTGCCCAAGGAAGTGGTTGAGTCACCATCCCTGGAGGTATTTAAAAGACGGGTATATGAGGCGCTTAGGGACATGGTTTAGTGGGCATGGTGGTGTTGGGTTGACGGTTGGACTCGATGATCTTGGAGGTCTCTTCCAACCTTAATGATTCTATGATTCTATGATTCTATTTTCAGATATCATATGTTTAATTTATCCTTCATTGACATACTCCATTCTAAATGGAAAGGGCTTCAAATTAGTACCATCCCACTGTAATTACTAAGAAATGAAAACCAATGTAAAGTATGGGTTTTTCTTCCTTCCTCTTTTCATGTCTCATTTCTAACATTTCTCCCCACTCCCACTTCCTACCACCACCACAAATTTCCCTCTTTCAAAGTCCTCTATTTTAATGTTCTTCCTCTCCATCCTTCTCACAAATCTGACATTACCTTTGTTGCTCCCTTGGCTCTTGACTTTTTCTAACCCTGGCCAATCCCTCATACACAATACATCTCTCCTAGCACTTTTTCTTCTGTCTTCAGTTGTTTCTTTCAAAGCCTCTCCTCTCTTCCTGTTTTCCTGTTCATTCTGCTCTGTCCCCTTCCAACCAGCAGACCACATTTTCCAGTCCCTTTCCCTCCCTCTCTACTTTTCCTTTTAACTGAACTGTGCATTTGCTTTGATAAACCAGCCCTTCTTGATGACCTGTCCCCACCTTTCCTCCTCCAGCTGGCAGAAAGATATTTCTTTTGCATTCCTATGATTGAATTTCCAGCTCTAGCTTCTCTAGAGCTATTGACCCAATAACTGTCACAGAAGTAGCTACTTAGTAGAACCACAAAATGTGTCCAATAACAGATGTCTGTCCCTTGACTCTTGAAAAAAAGAAAACCCTAAAATAAACAGATTCACAAAAAACCTTTCAAGATCCTGTAAGAAGGACATCCCAGAAGACTGAAACTTGTCATTCTTCTAATTAGGTAAGGAGGGTAGGTAGGACCTGAAGAAAGGAGAATTTGGGATGTCCTTTGCCCTGCCTAAATGCTAGGAACTATCATTCTTCCAACCTCTGCTCCAAAGTTTCACCACCTCTCCCTGGGGTTTGGATCAATCCTAACAACGTTCTTGCCAAAGGTATGTGCTTTCCCTCTTCTGAGGGAAGGATATGTTGTCTCCTAGTGCAGCAGAGAGGGAAGAGTTGCTTACATACAGGTTCGGGTTCACTGCCCCACCAAAACATGAGACACTGTATCACAGTTTTCTTCCCCCAAGGCAGGCCAACTCTCACGGGTCTCTCCCTCCTAAGTGGAGAAGGTGTCGGGAAGTGGGAACAGATGGGTTAGTATTATTTTTCCAGAGCAAGTAGGCAGTTCCTGTTCTTTTCTTTCCCCAAATACAAACTAGCTGTCTGGCAACTGGTCTGCTTGTGAACAAGCATTCCTACCTAACACATTTTTTTCCTGTACTGTGTCCCATCAGACAAGATAAAGTGGTTTCACTTCACTCCAGCATAAAATATCAACACTCATGATGCTAGGTAACCCCAGAAAGGACAAGCTCCCACTCTTCTTGTTATCCTTTTTTCTCACAGATGAAGCTGATACCTAGCACCCCACCCAGGCTCAGGAGAAAATACAACGGTCATGTGATTCTGTTATCAGTACTACTCATCCCGGTGCCTTTGTGATGGAAATTAATCCCTTTAAGAAAGTTCTTGACATTTTAAACGTGATTTTACGGATTTAGCACATGGCAATATGTATTCTAAGTAGCAAATCTGATTAAAAATACTATTGTAAGAGACAGAAAGAGATGAAGATGGAAAAATGCAAGGAAGTGTGTTGCTAAAAGCAGTAGAAAATGAAGCAGAAAGTGACAGAGGGGGGATTAAGCAGAGACCAGTTTTCAAAATTATATTGCGTTATCATTTTCGTAAAAGTCTTTGTTCAGTTTGAGAATAAAACATTTTTATTTTATCATTGTTTTTAAATCTTTCTAAAAACAACATGAAGTAGAAAGATCTGCCCATAGAAGTGTATATAACACAATTGGAGAAAAATTCCTCTGAAGCTGTATAATTGTTGTGGTTTAACCCCAGCCAGCAACTAAGCACCACACAACCACTTGCTCATGCCCCCCTCATGGGATGGGGGACAGAATTGGAAGAGTAAAAATGAGAAAACTCATGGGTTGAGATAAAGACAGTTTAATAGGTAAAGCAAAAGCTGGCCACACAAGCAAAGCAAAACAAGGAATGCATTCACTACTTCCCATCGGCAGGCAGGTGTTCAGCCATCTCCAGGAAAGCAGGGCTCTGTCATGCGTGATGGTTACTTGGGATGACAAAACGTCATCACTCCCAACGTCCCACCCTTCCTTCCTCTTCCCCCAGCTTTATATGCTGAGCATGATGTCATATGGTATGGAATATCCCTTAGGTCAGTTGGGGTCAGCTGTCCCAGCTGTGTCCCCTCCCAGCTTCTTGTGCACCCCCAGCCTACTCGCTGGTGGGGTGGTGTGAGAAGCAGAAAAGGCCTTGGCTCTGTGTCAGCACTGCTCTGCAGTAACTGAAACATCCCTGTGTTATCAACACTGTTTTCAGCACAAATCCAAAACATAGCCCCATACCAGCTACTATGAAGAAAATTAACTCTACCCTAGCCAAACCAGCACAATAAAAAAAAACCCAAACATACAACCAGGTTTTAACTTTCTGATAAGCAGTGATAGCAGATGACTCTGGCAGCTGTATAGCAAGTAAATAAATATTTCAACAGTTTTGTAGACTAAGCAATTTTGCTTAATCAACCAACAGGAAGACTATTTTAGAAATGAATATGACCTGATAAAGCAGAACATGAGTTCTTTGGCACATGTACTGTCTGATGTGGCAGCAAAGAAGTCCTGATCAGGATTAAGCAAGCATCACAGAAGATCTGTGAGGACAATACAGTGGCCATGTTGAGAACCAAGTATGACACTGCTGCATTCCATTTAGGGGGCACACAAGTCATGCAGGCATTAAAAACCAAGATGATGCAGTCTGCTGTCTACTTTGAGCCTGAATCAGTGCTCCAAAAACTCTGGGCATCTTTCCTTCATGTAATTTTGCTTCAGAAACAGGTCGTAATTCATTTAGCGTATGACCAACTATTCCTCTTTCATCTGATAAAGTATTCCTGATAATCAACATTTTTCCAAGTCCCCTCTACCCTAAGATGCTGCAGAAAGTTCACTGGCAATTTGGCATTCAGGACTTACTCTGGTTTGGCTTGATTTTCCCTTTTCCCTTGGCCCCTTCACTGCCTTATCTACACAGCCACTGGGAGATTTTCTATTGAATCATCAGTTATTGCTTCTTTTAAAAATAGAAGCTATTTGCTATATGTGGAGATCAAAATTATATTATGACCCTTCCTTATGCAGGTTTCTAATGTAAAATTCCTGGTAACATGGTTTAGTGCATAGTAAATCAAAACCACAAATACTACAGCAAGTAGAATTTAGGCAGAGATATTCTGGCTATAATTAAGTGCTACTAGCACTAACACTTGAGTATGGTTACATTAGAATTTGAAAATAGAAATTGCCATTTCTCCAAATGCAAATGTTGCTGAGGCAGGAATAATTTTTCTAATTTTTGACAAAACCATTTTTTATAGGAAGAGCCAATTCAACAAAACAAAAAACTTTTCCACAAGAATGCACCTGTCTCAATGAAACTGCAAACATGGGGTGGTGTTTGCTCTTGAAATAACAGGGACAGGACTCAAATACACCTAATGATAAACAAGAGTTGAACGGACTAGTCATTTACCTGACAAAGGGACATGTGGGAATTCAAATCATGTCCACCTCCTAAACAGCCCAGCTGCATGTCTGGATCACAAGTAGCAGACAATTTCCAAACCAGTTCTACTGGGATGTGAAATCTGGAAAAAGGTGAGGGAATCAGCAGAAAAATTTAGTTGCTGGGAAAGAGGCAAGGGAGTTGGTTTATTCTTTTTTAATGATCATATTTCAAAGATATTGCTGACTGAGTTATTAAAATCATGTGTCATTTTATAAGTCTAAAAATATATATATTAACATGGAAAAATTACCAACTACCAACATGCCAATATTTGTTCCTGTTAAAATAACTGATAGAACTCCAATATGTACAAACTTTATTCTAACATTTTGTCAAGCACTTCTTCATCAAAATTAATATGAAAAACACATTCTATTGCATTAGTATAAACTGTAACCACAAATTGGAAGTACTGATACTTTCTTAAGGTCCTAACAGCTTTATTTAGATGGGATATTTTATTAAGTATTATAGACATCACCAAGTCTTGTAAGCTCTGTAATCATTCTGAAAAACTTTGCAGACAATGGTTTCCAAGCCCTGGCTAAATCACTCTTTCTGTTACAATAGTCACCACCATACTTCTAAGGGTTTTAGTGGAGTAAAATGTTTGCAGACTCTTCAGCTGAGAACAGCTGACCTTCCTACAAAATGTAATCCTGCAAGTCCTTGGTGTCCAGAGTAAAAGGCTGCTGCTTTCTTCCATGGGCTTGCCTTCCCCCAGGACTTCATGGTTCCCATCCAAGACAACACATGCAACCTGAAAATGAGTTGCCAAGAAACAATGAAGCAAACTTTTGAGGCTATACATAGAGATATAAACACCTACATATCTGTATCTATATATCCGTATCTACATAACTATATCCATATGCATGTATATGTGCGCACACACACACATACACACAGAGTGAGGAGTACAGCTTGTGCTTTGGAAAATGTCCTACGGCTTTTAGTTTTTGCATATGATTCCACAACAATAGCAGCTCCTGGAATTGCAAGGAGTAACAGGTTACGGTCTACTGAAGGTAAGAGTCATGCTGTTAAGTCATACTTGTAAAACTTCCCATGCAAACAGTTGTGAAATTATCTTTAATCACCTTTTCTTTACTTTACAATGGGTTGCAATGGAAAGGTATTTTATACCACATTATTTATATGTTATTTCTCATAGAAACTTGCAAAAACCCTTGAGCTTTACAAATGTTGACCAAATAGGGAGTAGAAAACTTGGAAGCCTAGTAATAGAATAATTAGCATGGATAGTCTTACTTGCTGAAATTATTCCCCAGTGGTGGCTTGCAAGTAGTAACTGATAATACGTTAAAAAGCAAAATGTGAAACTAATTTTACTGATGTGTTTGAATAATTCAGTAAGTGTGAAACTAGGAGTGTAAAAATGTGTGGCAAATAAGTGTTCAGACTAGTTCACCTAAAATTCCTGTTTCAAGAAATACTGTGCATTACCTTACAACCCTGCTGGTGCAAGGTGATTTGATTTCCACTCATCTGCTCCAACACCAGCTTAATCACTGCAACAGCAATAAAAAGGCACAAACATGAATCCTAAATATTCATAAGAGCATCTCAATGCACTTTTATAAAAAGGTCAGATCTCTTTGGGGACATTGCAGATTTGGACCTGAACATAAAAGAGCAGACAGCGTACCAGCCACACTACTGTGGAGTCATAAGGTGAATCTCTATACTTAGGAGTGTTGGGCTGGTACATTAAATGAGACCAAACATGAAGCATATAAACTATTATTTCACAATGAGCATGACATGTCCTTCATTAACAGTAAAATAGTTAGTCCAATATAATAGTCTATGTAAGTTCAGTCAGAAACTGGTGGAATACAAAGTAGATATTCCAGTCTGCTCCATATTCTTGAACTGGTTTCCTACAGAGTACTTCCCTTAGCTGAGAACACTTTAAAATTATATCTCCAAGAGAAGATTATATCTGCCAGACTTTTGTAAGCACTGCACACTATATCTTCTTTAAATTGTGCTGTGGGTGAAGGATAGAACCAGATGGATACATGAGAGCAGGTCTGTAGTTTAAAAAAAAAAAAAAAAAAAAAGAAAAAAAGCCTACAGCTTAGTCTACAACTCACAGATTAAGGATTAACAACAGAAGAGGTGTCCAGCCAAAGCTGATGATTTGGGCCCAGAGTGAGGTTTCAGCTGGGCATAAAGTTTCAGCCAGTGATCTGGAATGAGAGCTAGATCTGTTCTGGAGCACCAAGCTTAAAATAGTCTGATAAACCACAGCAGGAACTGGATCAGGTGGAGGATGCAGGCTACAGTTAACAGAGAGAGGTCAGAAACAGGTGTGATTCAGGTGTGGGGTTTTTAGGTATAGATTCATGGTTAAGTTTGAGACCAGATGGACAGATAAGAGGGGATTTTGGATGTGAAGCTAAGATTCAATATTAGATTTGCCTTATCACAAGGGAGTTAGCATCTGGAGTTCACTTTCTCTGGTAGCACAAGAATAAGAATTGAAACTGCTATGGTCCACCTAACTGTTACTGATCTGGCAGGAGCTAGGCTAGGGTTAGTCTGGTACCTGGAGGATATCCCTGGCTGGATTTTACGGGCTTTATCAAAAGGGCTATTGCTATACCTTCAGCCTTCACAATGTTTTTGACTGCAGAGTCCGCGTGCAGAAAATGTGAAACAACTGCAGTTCAGTCTCTGTGCATCAAAATACTCTGCTCACTGGTCTTAAACTGATACATAGGCCATGCTTACCTTAACCCTGTAAAGATTTGTTCCAATTTCTAAATTTTTGTTTTTTAAATGGAAGGAAGTTGACATGAAAAATTAGATATATTAGATATGCCAGGCAACCAAGTAGCCAAAATAGCAAAATTCACAATTACTACTAGTTCTATTATTGTTTTTTGCCCTTGTCTGTCTGGGTGCACTAGAGGTACAGTATATATCTTGGGGAACAGCCATCCAGGTGTTACCTATGAACACCCTGAAAATATAAAAACCACAGAAGCAGAAGGTTCTTTGAGCCTTTGTCCATGAGTTCCTGGCAGTTCTTTATCTCATCCTTTACTTTCCATGATGTACCTCAGAGAACTTGCCACTTCTGTGTCTCCTGGAGGACACATCTTTGCATAGCTTCATTTTTTTCTCCTCCCCTGCCCTGCATTTCATTATTTAAAAAAAAAAAAAGCCAAACATTTGTGATGTGCCATGAAGCTCTGCTTGTATCCAATTCCCATTTCCCCAAAATAGAACTCCATTTTCATAGGTAAATAAACATACCATTTAAATTAGGGCACCATTTTGTTGAGGACATGGAAAGGGAAGGCGGGTCAGAGGAAAAAGTGCCAAAAGCTGTTTTTCTGTGTTGAGCAAACATGTGGGAAACCAGCATTTGCTTCAGGGCAGAATTTGTTTCAAAAGAAGAACACTGTGTTTGTCATCAAAGACAGGGATTTGCAACCTTAACCACATCTTCAAAGTCTTATGGAGTCTGACAATAAGAAAAAGAAGTATGGATAGCTAGAGACAGAGAAAGCCCTTACAAACATACAATCAGTAAGTGTGAGTGAAATGCAGGAAACACAAAGCAGGCAGAAAGTGGCAGAACAGATTCCCGTAAGGAGATTACAGCTCTGCTCTCTCTACAGAGCCGCAGCCAAGTGGGATGGGAAGGAGCGGGATAACATGCTAATGAGGCTGAGCTAGGGTGACGCCAACTCAGCAAGACAGGTATTTTTATTTCTGAAGTAGTTGCAAGCTACTAATTTACCTACTTGGGCAGTAAGAGCTGTGGAGGTAGCTTCATGAAGGGCACCATAGGCTAGATTAATACAAAATCTTAGGTCATCCTGAAATTAATAGAAGTTTTCTTTATTCTTTTCCACAAGACCAAAATTTCACTCTGTGTAATGAAAAAGTCCTCTTCCAGTGTAGCATCTACGGTGGTTTTTTTTTATTCCAGTTGTGGTTTTGGAACAATTCTTCCTTTGTGTTTTGGCTGGAAATGACTTTTCATTCGCCAGCTGCATTGCAGCTATTGCTACTGTAGCTCTATACCTCTGCTGCTGATCTGTTGTGGAGACCTTTTCTTCTATCAAAGCTTTTCCCTGGACTCATCTATTGGCTACCTTTCATCCAGGCATCTAGCACAGTGTTTCCCTAGTGGACTGTTTTCTTAATAACTATGCGCTCCTTGTCAAGCACTCTGTGTGTCTATCTTGCCCCTGGTGGGAAGGTGAGTAGAAGATAAGTCTTCACCAAACCCAGCCCTCTCAGATGGAGCTGGCTCCAGGCTATATAACTTCACCATGTAATTTAGCTTTTAGCAATAATTTAAATTTGGATGAAGTTCATATTTTTCATGAGTTATTGGCTAACTTCAAAAGCAATAGCTTCACAGTCCCATCAGGACATAAGGGCTACTACACAATTACAGAAGCTATCACAGAAGAGACAAGGTATTTAACAACTAGCATCTCTGAAGATTTTTTTTTTTTTAACACCATTTTTCTTCAGTGAGGCTAGATCTTGACATTGAGTGAGTAATGCATAGTCAATATGCCCTTAGGAACAAATAGTCCTCCTTTTCTATAAGCGGGGTAACCTATGGAAGGGGTTAACAGTAAACAGCACAGAATTGTTCCATTAGGGAATGACTGTAAACACTGAGGACTTCTTCCATTTCTTTCCCTCCTGTAGTTACTGTGTTTTTCAAGTGAGCGGTTTGGCAACCCTGAAACTTTAGCCTTTATTTCTAGATATAAATCAGAGAATCATCCCCTTATGTTGACAGTTGCTATATAAAATCTGATTCTTTCAAGTTTTTAAGTGGTCCAGTGTATGAAATT
Organism: Pygoscelis adeliae; assembly: GCF_000699105.1. Taxonomy (NCBI): domain Eukaryota; kingdom Metazoa; phylum Chordata; class Aves; order Sphenisciformes; family Spheniscidae; genus Pygoscelis; species Pygoscelis adeliae. Next base: position 3,416,162 of record NW_008825114.1, read on the forward strand.
TAAGAAATTGCAGAACACATAAATCTAAGCTTTTTATGTTCAAGTCAATGATTTGCTTTTAACATAATGCAGACAGGATACTGAGGTGCCAAGGTTGAGGGTGAAGGTAACAGAGCTATAGCAAAAATTATTGCCATTTTTCCCTTCAGCTTCTTCAGCCTGCCTAAGGCAGTAATGCAGAGACGTATACAGCTAGTGTGATAGAAACTCCTTTAAAACCCTAATTAAAAGATCAGAAATCATTCAGACATAAATGATATTTGTGCATAGATTTGCAAATGGAATATCAGTGATCTGATGCAGTTTTATTAAAGAAGCCACAGAATTTGCCTATTGCAGAGGCCAGAAACTTCTCCGTGTTTGCGGCCTCACAAAGGATTAGGGGTCAACATGGGCTTTCATCGAGTTGTGTCCCCATTGATGCCACTTTCCCAAATGGGAACCAGCTGCACTGAGAGAACGGCGTACCTCCTTTTGGGTAGACTGTGTCCCTAAAATGTTAGTGTCACTAGAGACATTAAGAGAGCTGCAGGCTAGGACAATCCATCTGTGCAAATAAACAAGAGTTTACTTCCAACAACGATGGAGTTTGCTGGGGATGTAATTCCTCATAGGCAGCAAGCATTTTATTGCTAATATCTCACTTTTCATTGCACCTGAACTTCTGACTATCTATTAACAGCTGGATATTCATTACATAAATATGAATGGTGGCTCTGTTCTCTGTATTTCACTTTTTTTTTATTGACTGAAATCTGGCAACACAGTCTTGGATCAATCTAACAACATTTCAGTGGCTTTTGGGAATTCTTTTTTTTAAATGTAAGAAAAAAGTGATTTCACAACCACTACACGTGCTGTAATAATATCCAAACAAAAAATTCTCATCGCCTGAGGACAATGCAGAAACATGGAAACCTTGCTGGAATAATGCATCTACGCAAATAAACGGGAATTTATCTGCGTGTGTCCTTTCCTCAATGTGTGCTGGATTTCATTCATACAAGTCAATATGACCACTATCCTGGGCCCAGAGCTGCCGGGGTCCAGTCAGGGCCCTCCCCATCTCCTGCTGATGGTCCCGGGCCAAACCCTGATGGGACCTGAGCTGCAGGTGGGGGACAGGCTCCATGGCTGTGTCAAGGGCTGCCCCCAGAGCTAGGCACCATGGGTCCTGGCCCCACAACCATACCAGGGGCTGCACCCATAGCTGTGTCCCATGGAGCTTGTCTGCCAGGGGCTTTGCCCAAAATGGGGCCATGACGCAGCGGCAGGTCACAGCCCTGTGGGCTTCCCTAACCCACTGCACCCAGGGCAACCCCTTCCCCCCAGTTTGCCAAACACTTTAGTGAGGATCAGTGGAGCGTACAGGGTTTTATTAGTCAGGTGAGTCTAATCTTCAATGTTGTGTAATGTCTGGCCCGCATGACAGACATTAGCCCGTCCTCGGCAGTAATTTCCTGGTCCTCCAGGATGGCCTAGCTGGGTGTCCCCTCAGGTAGAGGGCAATGCCCCCTGCCCCAGGCCCTGGGCTCCCAGTTCACTGCTCTGGAGCTGCGTTTTGGAAACAGCAATCCCACAGCCATGGCTGAGGCTCCCTTGCTGGAGCTCCAGCAGAGCAGTCAGTCTGCCACCAACGGCACCACACAGTTCATGGTGCTGGCTGTGGGAATTGGCTAAAAGGGAGTAAGCCCTTGTAGCCCGCTATACATTAGAGCTGACTGAGGCCCTCAGTGATGACATGGCCAGGATGTAGCCACGTAGAGCCTGGGACAGGTCTTGGACCTGGCTGTCTCTTTGGAGAGGTGCCTGATGGCATGCAAGAGAGACCACCAGAGCCCTTGTGGGAAGCCAGCCACACTTTTCTCTACTTTACTCACCACCCACAGAGGAGAAGCCCACGGAGGTGGGCACCACTCAACCTCACCCCACATCCCAAGAGTAAGGACGCAGGTCAGGGGAAGGATCATGTTTTTGCTGTGGTGAGAAAGGGCACTGGCTTGAACAACCTCCATGCCCAGACCACTGCAAAGGGAATGCAGTCAGGAGGCATCTGCACCAGCACACTGCCGCACACTACTCCTTGTCATCATCTTCTCGGGGTGGCTGCACTGTTCAATCCACTGTGCCCATAGTTTTGTGGCCTCTGAGTTTGTCTGGAAGGCCCAGATGCCTACTTGGCCCCAACCCACCTCAGCCACGTTCATTGCTGCCGATGGGAGCTGTGGAGATGTTCACCTTAAGGTAAACCGTGGGACCTGTACAGTCAGAGACTCCTGTGTACTGCCTCTATCCTGTCATCCTCAGGCTGTCTTGGCTGCAGAAACACCACCCTATCACTGACTGCTGGTTGGGATCCTTGCGTTGATGTGCTGTCACCCTCAGCTCCCAGTTCATCTTCCCTTATGGTGCCACCCCAGTCTTGCTGCTTCCTGACTCAGAAGGGTTTCTTTGTCTTCTGAGCTTTGGATTTAAAACTCATTCAGTGGAAAGAACAATTAAAATTAGATTATTGTCCCCTCAGTATCATTCATTAAGTAAACTAGTGGGTTTTGTCCTCTTCCCAAAGGATAACTATCTTGTCACAACATCACAACTTCAAATGTCAGTCTTCTTAACAATCTTCTCATTAAGAAAGACATAGCTGAAAGACCCTAGAGAGTGAAATGCCATTTTACTGTAAGTGGTCCATAAAAACTGAGCTCCATAAAAGACATGACAGTGTTCTGGCATTGTAGTATCCCTGCTATACCCAGTCTTTGAATATGTGAAAGATTGACAGTCTCTGAATGCTTCAGTTTCTGACTTCTTCAAAGAATGAGAGAGATTTTTAAACTTGTGGTAGTGTAAACTTATGTCTGTTTCTCTCTACCCAGTAGTTTTGTGGGCTATCATTGAGGTCACAGAGCTTATACACCTTTTCTCCCCCTCCATGCTAAGGTCAATGGATAGTTTTTATCTGTTTTTAGTACTGCATGATGACCACAGCACAGCTTAGCCTTTGCCCAGCATGTGTGAACTATTTGAATTTAGCACTTCATTGCCTTGGCACACCAATCCTACAGACTGAATCAGTTTTATGAACCTTAGATAGAGGACATTTACAGAACTGTTCTCTCTGAAGTTTCCAAAATATAAAGGGCCTGTAAAAGGAAGAAACAGAAAATTCCTAGAGTAGTTTGCAAAAGAATGAAAATGCAGAATATTTGAGTTGAGTATTAATATGAACCTGTAGGTATTTATAACCCAATAGGTGCATCTCAGCATGTTTCAGTGTTTTTTCCAGGTAACATTAATATTCAATCAAACGAGAGCTTAATGGTTGTCCTCCCTGAATCTCACCAGTTCAACGAGGTAAGTCTTTAGATTACATTAGAGGGATTTGTTCACCTATTCCCATGAAGTTATATATTTCCTTCAATGCATCCTCAGTTTCTGTTATTAATATATCCTCTCTGGAAGTAATTTTCTTTTCAAAACTACTAGCGCCAACTCTATATCTTGCTTCCTTAGCTGCATGCCCAGAACTGCAAGATGTTGTACTACCATCACCTAGAAGGAAACTTGTACATGATATACGCATAGCTGCCATTGTTTGCTGTATAAATATTAGACTACAGATAAAAAGCATGGCCAGCTGTCTGTGTCATACAAAATAGGTAGGAAAATAACAGCACAGATCTTCAGTTGTCATGTATGTCTGTGGAAACTCCAGATGAAAATCTGACGCAGTTTATGTCAGATTTATTACAGTTTATGTAATTACTAGCTACCTAGTTATGTGCAGCTGGTTAATATACTATATAATATATATATAGTATATATATATACTATATATAATATACTATACACATACACACAAATGATTCTGTTTTTTCTATTACGAAATCCTGGGTGTGAAAGCTTAATAATTGGGGTCTAGTCTCACTGCTATTTAAATTGTGGTCTGAATTTATCTTCAGAGACTTGTGTGCTGTGTGGTTTCTGTTGAATAAAATGTGATTGAAATTGATTTGGACAGTTTTCTTAGCTACAGAAAAGCCAAAAACATTTTATTCTGGACAGATTTTGGATATGGTAATATTATTTTTTCCCTCTGGCTAGAAAAAAGCTTCATTAAGAAGTGAGAATTGTTACAGGATCTTAACAAAGAGCACAGTCAACCCCTTTATAGCTGAAGTTAAATGATTGATGTATTTATTATAAAGAATAAATTCATCTAATGACCATGCAAATTAACTTTTTTTTTTCACATTTTTATTTTATACTCAGCTGGTGCATCAAGCAGAGCAAGTCCAAATCCTTCTATTTCTTTGATGATTGCTATTTTCTAGTTGCCTTGATAGTAACAGTTATAAGCAGAACTCTTCAGCTGGAAATATGACTACACATTAAGTATCAATGCTAAGAATTTTTTCCTTACAAAATCCTACAGTTCATGTTCTTGTAATAAAGAAATTTATGGTACTGTCCATTTACATTACATTCTGAGAGCCTGATTCAACTCCTGTGTAACCCTACAAGAATGTCTCCATTGACTGCACTGAAGTTAGTGCAAAACTACCACAACACCAGATCCAAACACCCCTAAGCTTTGAAAAAAGTTGGAACTTTATCCAAACTTTTGACTCAAATCCATCGGCAGTTAAACTACAAAGTACAGTCTTGGTTTCATCTTAAACTGCAATGTGTATTCTAATTATGCAAAATTTTAGCAAAGAAAATTAGGCTCATAATGATATATAAGGAGCTGTTAGTACGCCAATGAAAATAATGCAGTGTTTCCATTGGCAACTTATTTTAGAAAGCCTATTGATATGTTTTGACATCAGTGGATGTTTCATTCCAAGTTTATTTTATTATTTATATTACTATTAAAATACGCATTGGCCATTTTAGGCGGTTTTATTGGAAAAAAAACTCAAAAAAATAATTGCAGTATACTACTACTATAAAAAAAAAACACTATGTGAAATCGGTGCATTTTTCTTCATTAATTGTGTTCCTTTGGTAGATTCAGGTTCACATTTGCATACATTAGTGACAACAAACACCATTTCTGTGTTTTTTGTCTTTCACCAACCATGCAGAATCATGAAACTGAAGAAAAAGAGGCTTTGAGCTGGATTCTCTCCTTTCCCATTCTGAAGAGCAGAACAAGTTATCTCTGATTTGATTCCTCTGGGTCTCATACCCATGCTCTACACAGAGGCTACCAGCCTGTAGTGCTTGTAGCACTGCAGCCTTCCCTATTGCCTTACTTCCCACCATACTTCAGAACAGACCATGAATGCATATCATTGCTTTTGGTGCTCCATCCAGTACTCTCACAAGGAGTACTCTGGACAGCTTCACCTAGGTTACTTCCTGGAAGCTTACTCAAAGACAGGAGCAGAGTACTCCTTGCTGCACTTATCTTTCAGCCTGGACTATGCTGCACATGAAAAGACATGGGACAACTTCTCTTTGGTTCCTAGTGAGATCTGTTGACTTGTCAAAACTACCCATGCATAGCTAAAACAAGGCCATAGGGACTGAAAAAGTCCTATGAGTTAAGAAAGTAGGTACACATCACTGCAAATTCCCTGTGGAAGCACTTTCAAAGGTAGAAACCATAACAGAGTTTGTTTGCCGACCATTAGTAACAATGATGGGTGAGAAACTGATCAGCGTATTTCTCAGATCACTGTTTAAGTTTAGGGAGACAATTGCCATTGCTGTTGTTTCAGTTTTCACCTTTTTTTTGAAAACTCAGCACGTGTTTAAGACATAAGTCCCCACCTTGCCATCAGTTTTCTAAGCAGAGTCACTTCTTAATTGCTCTGAGTTTGAACTAATTATATCAATATGAAGAAGATAGATTAGATCTATCTTTATTTGCACAAAACATCTAGTGCATGGATGGCTTACAATTTCATACTCTGGACCAAACTCATACTTTATATAAGAAGGTAAAACCTCTCTGAAATTTCACATTCCTTGACCAGTTTGAATTTGATACTTTCTTCTGAAAGTCTGAATTCATTGAAACAACCAGACGAACTGAGTCTAGCTGTCATGATTTTGAAAATCCTTACTTTTGCCAACAAACACAAATCTTTGACACAGAGAATAAGCATGTGGAGTGAGTAGGAGTATTTTTCAGCCTGTTTTTGTTCTCATTCTGTCTTTAAATGCTTGCAAATGACCATCAGTTTTGTTTCTAAAATGAACCTGTGGTTCATGTTAAAATAGCCTTTATGGACATAATTTTACCCATGCATATGGTTTATATTTCTGAAAATAAAGGAGTTCCAGTGATTTATGATACTGAACCTATTAAAAAAATCAATGCTGTACAAGTTCTTATTGAAAAAAGCTTTTTTTTTTTTTTTAAATCATTCTTTGTAGCACATATTAGCATCCTAAGTAGAGGCCTGTCTCTCATTTTCATCACCCATCAAAAGCCCTACCTGAACCACCATTTTAGACATACTGGAAAGAAAAATGCCTGTTTGGCATGGAGTTACTGAATAAACATTAAAGGCATTACCCTTGTCCTATCAACTTACTACTAGCACAAGTCCGTGTTCTTGCAGGTATGGCATGTAAAGTAAATTATCTGTGCCTGTTTCTGTTTTCATTTAGGAATTACTGGATCCACACAAAAATAACTCCTCTTTAGTTAAAGAGAGTGTCATTGCAATCCCCAAAATGTTTAACATGGTAGTAGATTTGAAACCATTACCATTTTGAATTACTATACATCTACTATACAAACCAATGGCAGTTGAAATGCTATGCAAGCTCATTTACAAAACAGCATTTCTTAGAAAACTGGGCAATACATACAATAATATTGTTGGATGCCTCAAGAGAAGTGTTTTCTAAAAGAAAGAAATGCTTGTTTGCCTTCATTGCAATGGTAAAGTTAGAATGGTCAGGAAAAATTGGAAGATTGTTGGAGAAAATTCAAAATATTCTGATTAGAAACATACCAGTAGAACTGGAGAAAAGCTTTGCCTCAGAAAAATTTTTACTTTAGGCAAAATTTCAATATGCAGAATACATATCAAGCAAAACCTGATTAAATACATTAATTTTACAATGCATCTGTTTTGCCTCACAACTCAATGTTCCACTTTCCCTCAGATGACAGGCAGTTTTCTCAGTGTTTTAACACCAAAAGATCAGTTTTTTTCATATTAGTTTTCAAAGTTTGAGGGGTTTATCCAAACTAAACAGCTGAACTTGTGGAGCTTTACTTATCAGTAATGATAGGTTGTTCCTCCTGATACTCAGGTGATCAGAGTTGTCCCAGAACTGACATTGAGTGTCTTACTGACCTCAGACCTGCCATTGTATCCCTCTTTCTTATTTTACCATCCATAAAATTAGGATAATGACTCCTTTATAAAAACATTTGATTTACTGATGAGATGTGCTTTGTAGTAATATTATCATTATTCATTTAAAGAATAAACAGAACCAAAATGGAACACCTCCCAGACTCTGGGGGAAGTCTGGAACCATATCTGAAACTATGGTTTCTGACTCAGCTGTAATTTATAAATTATAATTAACACTGAGCAAAAAAGTACACAGTACAATGATATACTCCACTTTCCATCCAAATTTGAAAAATAAATGTTTTTTTTTCCTTTGAGCTAGACAATTCTTCCCCCTCAAAACAGAAAAAATAGTGCGTTTAGATATGTTTTTGTTCTCCTCAGATAAATAAAAAGACGCTGACCTGTTGAAATAACAAAGATTGCAATCATGTATATTCTCTCTGTGGGCCAATGCCCCTCTGAAATTTCAAAGTAATTTGAAAAAGCTGAGAAACAACTGTTCAAATCACAACTACTGAGCAGGAGCTTTCTAGTGAACAACAAAAGGCATCCAGGCAGTCAACTTACTAACTATTGTGGAAGCCAGTGTTTAAAACCTCCTGCAGCTTCAAAAATCTCACCGTAAGTGCATCCATATTTTATTCTATGCCAATTTTAATCCTACTAATGACAGTTGTTTGACCCACAGGTCATGAGAACTATGAAGCAGATTTGCAACTGCTGCGTGCCCTCACTTCCAATTGACTTCAGTGTGTAAATTGCACAGTCCACAATTAGATGGTGCTCGGACAAGTCAGAGTGACCAGATAAGCACTAAAGAACCCCGGTAATGCTCAGAAGATCCCCAGTGATGCTAGGAAACAAACCTGCCTGCTGTAGAAACAGGCAAATGACAAAAATAGTCTTTACCAAACTCCCTGTAAAATAATTCATCATTGCTGATGGTTGGTCAGTTTTATTAGGAAGCAATTATTGTTGACAAGTAAGGTGTGTAATTTCTTCATGTTTGCCTTTGACTGAACTTTGTTTCTAGTGAAGGTGCGACCCCAGCTAGCCTCCATTTCAGGACAGTCCTGGTGAGCCCTCATTTCCATCTCAAAAAAATTAGTGTGCTAGAAATTAGGGCCTAGGCATCATTTTGCTATGAAAATCCATGCAAATAATAAATCTATAGCCTTAGCATTAATATGCAAGGCAATAAGATACAGCAGCTATTTTTTCTGGTACAGCTAGGAAAAAAGGATTTCCATCTGTAAAGCGGTTGCACACAAAACCTACAAGTAGTTTTAAGTCTCTTTTAGCAGCAAGAAGGAGTTAGATAATACCTTCATTTTCAGGAGCTCTCTGCAGAGGCCATTTTCACTCTGCAATGTCCTCTTCTCTACTATAGTATATTACCTACCAATAACCTTCCAGTTATTTTTACAATTGCTCCTGATATTCTGGATCTTCTGTATGTAGACACTTTTTTTTGCTCTACTCAGAAAGTAGCCAGAAAAAATGTATTCGTATCATAGCTGAAGAGAGTTATTTTCTGTGTCTAAGCAGTTCGCTTATGTTCAGCCCAAAGTTTTGGAAAAAGAAGCCGTACAACAAGCTGAAACACGCTGTTGTGTTACTAAGAAGCCAGCAAATTTGGGTGCACATGGGTAGTGAAGAAAGAAGGAAGAGGTGAAGGGAAAACAGAGTATGAAGAGAGTACGGTATCTGGTGCAAAAAAACGTGTTCCAAATGATAGAATTTACTTTGGGATAGAGGTCCAATAACTGACTTGAACATAATTGTGGCCTCCTTGAGCCCTTCTTCAAGAGTTTATAGCAGGGAAGGTGTGTGTGTTTGAACAAGGACAAACTTTTTTCTTTAGGCATCTCCCAAAACCCATCCATGCCTGATTCTGAGAACAGAATCATCTCCAAATACCAAGACAAATGTATGCAGTATTAAGGCACATTACCTTTCATGTTTTATTTATGCACAGTGAAGAGTTATGAAAACTTTTAATTTCAGTTGTGATTTTCATTAATATAAAAATCTGGAGTAGTATTATTTACTTTGTTTTGGCTTACCCTCAGTTGAAACCACAACTCCCATTCCATATATCTTGGCTCACAGAGATTCTGGCTTTGCAATTTTTATGTCCTGTTTGTGTTCTTTCATTTTGCTGCCAGACTTCCTATTTGCTTATATGGGACACCCTCCTCCATTGTTTCTCATAACTATACGAAATGTGACAATTACCAGGTGCTGATGATAAGTCACGAGCTCTTAGAACCAAATACTAAATTTTAATATTGTAAAAGTAACACAAATAACAGTAAGAGAATATACAACTAGTAAATCAGAGAGGTGATGCTGCCCAAAATGTACAGAACCAGAATACCATTTCTGACAGGTCACAAGTGTAAGGAAATGCACTATACCATAGAATTATACTAATGAGGACAGTCATTATGAATCTTTTCTCTCATGCCATGCTCAATAGTGAATAAATACTTTGCAAGCTGCTTAGATGGCAATACTTGTTTCCTCACCGAAGAAATCACAATAAAAAAGATACTTGCTGGAAAAAGTGCTGAAAATGGAAATGAAACAAGTGTTTTGTTAATGGAAGTAGAGTCATTTTTATGCTACAGAGGAACAGTCCTGTTGCAACTTACCAGAATATAAAACAAGAAAAGCTTAAAGTAAGGCTTTGATTTCATATATTCAAAACACATCAGAAAGTAATAATGACCTAATATTGTGTTTTATTGTAGAAATTTGGCCCCAAATACTTGAGGATCCCATCCTGGTAGGTGCTGCGTATTTCTGGGGTATTGCTGGCACTCTACCAGCACAATATATCCAGAAGCAAACATGCTCATTTCTAACGAGAGTGATTTTTCCTTACGCTGAGTTATTTAGTTTTGTTATTGGTACAGCTAGCCTGACCTTCAGCTATATATTTTCTTTGTTATTATTATGTTTTTAGACACACAACACTTAGAGGCCATCCAAGCAGCACATTATAAATGTAAAGATCATGAAGTGCAGCAGCACACTAAACAAAAATAGTATAGTTCAGAGACTAAGCAACCACAGACTTACATATAGTCACATGATCCTCAAGGTGCATTGAATTTCATTATTTGTATATACAGATCATGGTTAATATGGAAATATAAAATAATTTATTTTAGATCAGAAAGAACATTACTTCTTGCATAGTAAAATTAGAGCTTTGATTTTGCCAAACTCTAATCTTCAGCAAAAGGGTTAGAAAATCAAAAGCAAAAAAAAAGTCATTTTCCATAAGCAACATGATACAGTATGTGATATATTTACAGCAGGATGTGAATGTTTGAGGCTATAAGTTTGTAATGGGGAGATCATTTCTCCTTCTCCACTGATATAATATTTCAAACAGTGGATTATAATTTTTGGATAGTATTCAAAATGTACAAAATTCAAAGACTGATGACATAAGTTCACTTCATCTATGGTTTCATTTAATAGGCCTTGGCTGTATTTTTTTTTTATATATATAACTATAACCTAGTTCAGTTTATAGAAAATGTACCCCATTAACAGTTTCGTGACTTTATAAATGAGCTATTGTGCTTTCGCTAGAGCGCAGGCATGTCTTTGCATGTGTACCTATCTATCTATACACACAAATATATATATATTTGTCTTAGAACACTCATTGTTTTAAACTTTAATCATGCACAAAAACTGCAAAGTGCTTGGCATTTCAAATGCTTTCCTGAGTGCTGCAGAAATAAAATCAGAGAAGTTATGACAGTGTTTAGCAGGGATCAAGTGCTTAAAGGTACAGTGTTCCACTTTGCTGTGTTAATCCTTTGAAATATAGCTTCTCTTCCAATGAATTTAAATGCTCCTAAAAAACTTTAGGAGGATGCCAGTTCAAGGATTAAAATGAAGAGCGGAAAGAGATGACCCTGGTTTGATTCCTCTGGGTCTCATATCCATCATCTGCATTGAGACTACCAGCCTGTAGCCCTTACTTCCCACCGTACGTCGGAATGGACCATAAATGCGTATCATTGATTTGGTGGCCCATCCAGGTCTCACAGACTCTGGACAACTTTGTCCAAGGTACTTCCTGGAAGCTTGCTCAAAGACTTCTGCACTTATGTTTCAGCCTGACCTATGTTCCACGTGAAAAGGCACGGGACTTTCATTGGGAACCAACTTCAGTTTGGCTCCTAATGAGAACTGTTGACCTGTCAAGGCCACCCGTGCATAGCTAAAACAAGGCCATAGGGCTTGAGAAAGTCCTGTGTGTTAAGAAAGCCTCAATGCTCTAACACATGTGGGCACCCTCATGTGTAATGGTGTCTTACAGAGAACAGAATAAATTTACTTACGTTTATTTTCACTTTTTGAAAAGATCACAGACTTACTTCCATTCTAGTCTTATGCAAATATTTGGTGCCTTTCTAACAACCTCTAGCTACTGGAGTCGTTCTTTTGAGACTCGCAGCTTTCATCAGAATAAAGACTATGTCTCCACAGGTTGTAAGAGTTGGAGGAAACAGCTTGAAAGCCTAGGGTAGATAGTTTGAAAATCCTACAATGTCTACATCAATTTCATTAACTGAAGGACTGTTCACACTTACTGAGCAATGCTCAGGCTGAGTTCATTGTTGATTTGTAAATTCTGTTTTGCACCGTGCTGCATTCCATACACTTTTTGTCCTGAGGCAGACTGAATGCTTCCTGTTGACCCACAGGAAGAATATCACTTTAAAAGAGTCCCTTAACACCTTCCAAACAAGGCACCATTATAAAGAAAAGATGAGTGATGGATGGAAATATAGACATGTCTATACCTCAGTGCTTAATTTCCTGGACATTTTTGAAAGAGGGAGAATAAGAAGTAGTTGGATATTAAGGAAAAGTTAAAGAGAAGACAATTCACTGTCAATATAAATGCAAAAGTGGTTTAATACGCAGTATAAACTGAACAAGTGGAATGAATTTCCTTCAGAATAAACAGTCTGTATAACTGGGAAAACAAGGCATTGTCAAGACTGTGATACTGCAAAACAGTTAGACACCGACCAAATTAGTCTCAACAATCTCTTCTGAGAGATACAAGAGGAGAAACAAAAAAACCACAATGTGCTTTAAAGCACAGTTTGTGATTTAAAATCATAGTATTTAGAACATGGGAAGGGAATGATTTTAAAACACGAGGCACACAGCAGCACTCATGTATGTTGATTTGTGATTTTTCTTTTACTCTGCCCAGTGTGGCTTTAGCTATTGCCTTTTCTTTATAAGAAAAACAAAACAGAAAGGAAAATCTTTTAACTGAGGATAGTAGGAACTTCTTAAAGGGTAGAGAACAATAAGAAACTCTAAATTCAGGGCTCTGACTAGAAGGTGGCACATCTTTTCTCTAATCTGTGGAAACAGTAACTACTAAATGATTAAAAATCAAAGTTCTTAGCAAAGAACTGAAGAAAAGCTTCCCACCTTCTGCCATGTGCATTTCAAGGTTTTGCCATCATGAAAAGAAGTGAGTTGTTTTTTCTTTTGGCCTTATGATTAGGGAATTTATTTCCTCTTTGAGGTACCCCAAAGGTAACCAAGACCTCTCACAAAGTTTCTTGCAGAACTTACTGTTACCCTACAGTCCAGCCCGTACCTGTCCTCTGCTTTTTATAACTGATCTTAAGGAACAGAAGACATTTCACAGAATCATGAGTGACACATTGCATTAGTGTATTTAAGAATGTAAATTCTTAGCACCTAAAGTTTCCTGCTACGCATCTTACCAAACAGCAGTGTACTAAGGTCCTGAACTGGTGACATGGCACAATGAAGACAGAGGCTTGAGCTAGGAAAACAGCTCTGTTCCCAGGACCTGGACTAATGGGGGTGGGAGTGTGTAAAAAGCAGTTTGCTTGGGGGGTGGAGCAAGGGGCATTAAGAAACAGATGCTCTCAATCTCCGAAGGCAAGCTGCTGTAATCAGCATACAGCATTCTCTCAGTCAACCCAAGGCTTTACAGGGAAAAAAAGAAAAAAACCAACAAAAATATTTTAGCTCAGTGCATAAATGTAAAAGGATTGTCAAACTGGATAGGCATGAGTCTATCACACTGAAAATTATTATTCAAGTTTAAAGTAAAGCTTTGTTTAGGTTTTAATGAAAGCAACAGAATTTTGACAACAGAAGTTCTGTTCCTTCTCTTTTTTTCTCCCTTTCCACATTCAGTTCCTCTGCCCCTGCACCTGCTTCCAGTTTTGGCTTCTTGGCAGTGATGCTTAAAGAGACATCAGCTGGCAGTGGCAAACTGTTAAAAGCTCCCCTGCAATGCAGCTTTGTAAATGCCAGCCATTTATTCGCTGGTGCATGCCAGCTTAACACAAGGTTTCTTTCCCTCTCTCTTCTCTGCTCTCAGGTTTCACTTCCAAACAACAGTAAGGAATCTGAGTCATGGCCTAGTTGTTTGAGTGTCCATTAAATGTGGTCACTTCTATTTGTTGTTGTCGTAATATTTTGATCCAAAGGGTGTTGCATAGAATTTCAACTATAGCACTGTTTCTTCTTTGCAGACATAGCTGTTGGACAACAAGGTTTGTTCTATTTTAATGTTTTGTCCTTTTAAACAAATGGTGGGATAGCTAAGCTGCTGAGATCTTGCAGTTATTTTGTTGCCTTTGTATTTTTACTCTTCTGTTTTTCCAAGTCCAGAATGCTACCCTGGAAAAAGAAATACAGAAGAAGAAGAAAAGAGGGTGGCAAGCAGCTTAAGTATTCAACACAAGCAGGGTGTTCCCATGCTGCCTTAGAGATCACAGTTCAGTCTGATCTCCAGTGCGCCAGTGTAAATTTAGAGCTATGAACAACATCAGATTCATTAGACTGACTCCAGAATTCTATGTGTGGTAGGATAAAAAATTGGCCCCAATAGGACATTTTTCAATTCACTGCATCATTTCAGCAGAGAGTGAGAAAGTGCCACAGATGTGTAAGAATTCCACAGTATATTTTCCTTGGAAATTTAAAGCTTATCTTTAATGTGAGTTGTCTGAATGTTCTTTCTAGGCCATCTGGGGAGATAAGGAATGTGATTTTCACAGTCTGAACTACTGAAGCTTTCCTCTGTATTCCAAACTCTTTCTACAGATAGTTCTGGGTGGGAAAGAATTGCCCCGGTGCTCTTAATATGGATAGGTTAAAAAATAAAGTTTTGCTTGCAGCAGCATTTTGGCATGAGGCAGGAACCAGAAGCATTATGGACCTGTTGACCTCATGTTCTCTTTCAATAAGGCCTGAGCCTATTCCCATTTATCAAAATATTTGTATTGACTTTCACCAAGGTTGAACCAAGTCCTTCTGCAAAGAACTTAACAAGAGCAGTGTACCCTGACACTTGGAGTAAAGAAAAGGGATGTTGCAGAAGAGTTACAATAAAGCCATGAGGGATAAAAACAGTGTTGAGGGTGGGGGAACAAACAGCTCAGATAGGTAGAGTCAGTGTGAGCAGTAGCCTGTTCCAGACGCTTAGTTGGATTAGTATTAGATGCAATCAATACAATATGGGTGAAGAACAGACACATTACAAGTCAATGGAAGAGTAAAACAACTGCATCCTAATATCTACTTATCCAGATTTGTGTTTGAGGAACTGTGACTCTAAAACTGATGCCTAGAAACCAGATGTGCTGGAAAAACTTAACACACGTGTCTTTCTAAGTTTTAACCCTGGATGCTAATGTTCATATGCCCACTGCAGTAGTTTACAAGACTTTCTCTCTATTTTATGTAAACATCAGTCATTCAGCTGGAAGTTAATGACAGGGCTTGGGTTACACTATCAAGATGAAGGTCCATAAACTTAACAGCCAGCTTGCAGGCAAAGAAGCCATTGAGGACTGGTAAGTACATTTACAGCTGAATCAAACATGGCCCTTGCATCAACGCAGGCACTCTCTGCTGCCCAGAGCAATAGTAGAAAGTGATTTGGTGGGAGTTCATTCTCTGAAGGATCAATTGCCTCAGAGTGAAAGAACAAAGAAAACAGAAAAGCTTGGAAAAGAAGACATGCAAGAAGCCTGACCCACAGAGAACAGAAATAAGTTAAACAAGTTTAAACAGCTTTTAGTATGAGGTGAAAAGGTTTCGAAGTTGTGAGTAAACAGCTATCTTCTGCTTGATTTCCTCATATTCAGGGGAAAAAGGAATTTCTATCATCATCTTTGTAAATAAGAAAGATATCTGGCTCCATACCATGGAACAACCTCCAATAACCTGATTTTTGGCTAAGTGCTTGGGTCACAAGAGGAGAGAGGTAGGGTGAGATCATTAAGCACATTTCTGCCTGCAGCTTTGCATTTGAACCCAAATCCATGGTCCATTAACCCTAAGATTACAAGGTGACTGAGAAAAAGGAGGCAGAAAGCATACCTAACTGCAAATGTTGGCAAACATATGATCCTTCAAACTAAATGAGATGGAGCAGAAGTGCTCTAGCACCATTTTCACTTACATGTGTTTCAGAGCTGTAGCTGCCCCAGAAGAGTGCAGTAATAAGTATGACATAGTCCTGGTTTTGGAAGGTTTGTTTTGTAAGATAGATGAAGCAGATAATTCTCTTGCTGTCTCTGAAAAAGAGGAATAGATTTCATAACAAAATATGGGCTTGGCTCAAGTTTGGCTTTGTACCAGAAATGCTTAGTCACATGTTAGGCGTCCTAGATAAACCCCAAATAGACTTTCTTGAAGCATGAAGACCTTTGCAAACTCAGAGGCATCACAGAAAACCTGAAAAATTGACTGATTTTGTTATGAAATGTTGTCTTTATCCTAGCTCAGAACAGCTTCAAATGTTGAGTGGAAATTACAGGCCTCTGAACCCCTGTGAACAGATGACGGGAAAAGAACTTCTGCAAACCCCATGTGGACCACATTCCCCAAATTCACACTATTTTTATCTCTTCTGCACATATCCTTAGTAAAGTTTATGCTCCTAACTACTTTTGATCTCACAGTGCAACAATGGCCCATTGTCCCATAAAGCCCACTGCTGAACTCACATCTATCTGCAGTATCCCTGGTAAGGTCCAGAAATCAAGCTCTCCAATAACAATTCTAATAGTAATATCCCTTTCAATAACAATGCAGGACATGCTTCCAGGCCTAAACTGTTTATGCTGTCACAATAACAGACTACAGCAGTTTGGCTACACCTCTTCTTTTTTTCTTTTTTTTTTTTTTTAATTAAAAATAAAGCATCATACATTGAAATTTGCCCCTTAGGCTGCATGTAGAATCAGTCACATCCAAATCCCAGTCTAAAATAGCTATAATATCTGTTTGTCTGAAAATATGGTCTTTCCTATCTAGTCATGCTAGGTGGTCTTACTGCAATAAAACAGAGTACAGCTGAAGGTAAAACTATCTTCGGTAGATAGAATACTTAATTTTTCTTAATGTCAGTTAACCTTAAAGAAACTAAGCAGAATTTTCCTGGTAAAATCCTCTAGACTTGAAAAGTCAAAAAGGAGGAAGCAGTCAGTTAGGCTCCAGTGCCTATGATAGGCTAAAGAATGGAAAAACTTCAAGAAATACAAATTCATTAATAAATGAGAGAGACCACACAGGCACAATCCACAGAAGAATGAGGTGGCAATGGAATGTTGTTATCCATTGTCCTGATTTTGGTCTCATACTGTATGTATGGGACATGTAGAATTATTTAACAGGAAAACAAAAATCAGACACATGCATACTCATGTGCATGTATGTGTACAAATTCTTCATAAGCTTGTATATGTAAAAATTATTGGCAAAAGTTTTGAAAGACTTTTAAAAGTCTTTCCAAAAAGCAATCTTATCTCTTTTGTTACCTAGGGTATTACTGCATTGGGTGAGTCAGTTATCCAGGGCTTCCCATTTATTCACTTCTGTTAACATACAAAAAATATAAATTTAATTCATCGCCATGGGTTTGAATGCAATGAAAACTTTGGGAGACATGCTGAGTCTTTAATCCTCAAGTGTTACACTTGGCTGAAGAAAAAGATGGAGGAGCTTGAGCCAGAGCCACTTCCAGAGTAACACTGAGCTCCCAAAATGCTTTGGAAGAAAGGGAATCTGTAATAACAGTTAGCATTACTAGATAATAACACTTTATATCTGAAAGGCAGTGTGCAAGAAGAGTGGAATTTAAAGGAATCAGCACATATAGAATTAATTTGTCACTGTGTGCTCAAAATCAAATGCAGGTAAAAACCAAGAATATTGGGAAAGGTCAATGAAGGCTCAAATGATGTCTCAGAAAAGCATCATCAGGACAAGAGATTAGTAAAACCTAAAACCAGGTCCGTAACACTACCATATTTTGTAAAATAAAACTGTTAGGAAAACAAAATTTTCACAAGGAAGGAAAGACTTAACCAAGATAGAATATTTATCAGTTTTCAGATCCTCAGTGAAGTTACTTAACCCTGAATACCTACGCTTCAGTGAATATCAATAGAATCAGGGTTACTTTCTACTTTCTTGACCAAATTCCAACATAAATAGCAATATTTCATCTAAAATCCTATTATGGTTTGAATCTGTATGTTGTGTTATTCACTTCTCCCAAAATGGAAGGCAGGGTTAACTGGGCACTGCTAAACAGCTGGCACATTTCAGCCCAGAGGTGGTTACACTTCAGAACTGGTTTAAAAGTGTAACATGATGCTTTCTGCAATGTTTATTTTTAGACTAGTGCTTTTAAGAAGGCTCATGAGAATATACAATAGTAGATGCCTTTCCAGGGACCTAGCTGGGTACCTTACGTGGGTACTAAATTGCTCAGACAGTTTGGCAATAGATAAATCATTAATATTTGCAAAGTCATTCAGAGCATGTTGTTTAATCACATTCTAAATTTGCAAGCAAGAACATGTTGATTTCATTCCAAACACATCCGTAGTATTTAATTTGCATGTGCATTCAGCCTACATTGATAACTGTCCCACATTTACATAGTCCTTCATCTTGAAGAGCTTTGAAGTAATTTACAACTCCAGAACCACTCGGTATGAAGGGAGCCACACAAACAGATCTCCCCTTTTTCGCATGCAGATGAGGGGGGGGAAGGGTGTCAACTAGCTGTAAAGCGTTGTTTTTCTGTTGTTTTTCGTCTCTGAGACTCTGAAGAAGCCTGTACGCTGGATGTGATGGCCACGCATGGGGAGACCGCAGTGAAAACCCACGTTCCTTTCCTACAGTATCCGCAGGGAATTCACTGCAGTGCAGGCAGCCTGGGGCTCCAATTGCAGCCCTGCCCTGATTTTTACCATACGTCCCTTTTTCCCTCCCACTCAGAGCTACTTCTGCAGCTGTGCTTCCGACTAGAAAAGCAGACTAGAACAGCAGGTCTCCTTCAAACTGCCACCACTGTGGCGCAGCACATCCACCAGCTGCACTCCTCTCCTTCCAGAGAGGTGGGGCCACCTAGACAGAGACCACGCCATTTCCATCCTCTCATTCTTCTTGGGAATAAACTTAGAGATAGGAAAAGCAGGGCAAACAGCTTTCAGTAGCTCCTTCCTAGATCTCTTGCTCAAGTACCTGCTCAGGCTGGATGTCATTAGTTTTCCAGATCAATGACTATAACCCCTAAAAAAAAATCTGGCATTTTAAAAGCTTTCAGACTAAACAGCTTATAGTAGTCTCCTATGGCTTCTGTAAAACCTCACTTTGCACATGGTTGGACTCTCAAGGCATTTCACATTCCCTTTGGTTTTTGCTCCTCTGGGAAGTAACAGAGGCTGCAAAATGCTAACAGCATACATTTTCATGCAGTATTTTGAAAGAAAAATGTGTCACCTTTTTTACTAGGGTCCAAGGATAATCTTCTAATAGGTGTTTTATGCAGAATTCTGAATTGTTGCATTCCTGTCTCAGGCACAGAGCATTCCACATCTTTTTCTTTTAAATTTAACTTTCAAGAACAGTTGAAAGTTCAGCTCCGTTGAGTTACAAACAAACAATCCATCATTTTTTCATGTAACTAAAACAAACTAATACTCACTGACCAAATGCTCCCTTAATCAAAATCTCTTTCTCTGCAAGTGGGTGTTTTTGTCTGTTTATTACATGCAGTTAAAAGACACTCTTATTTATTCTAAATTCTTTTTCATCTGAGCACTTCAGAAAAGTTGAATTCCAGTGTCCTGTTTGTGGTTGATATTTTCTGATGCAGTACTGTCCACTGAAGGAGGAATACTCTTGCTCTCTTCTTAAAAAATAATAAAATTTTTATATATATATATATTTATATATATTTATATACACACACACACAAATATAAACTGACCTATAGGAAAGCTTGACTTCTATGACATATGGAAAAACATAGGTTCACAAGAAGGTAGAAATATAAGCAAAGTCTGATTCTACCACCATTAAAATGAATTGTCTCAATCTTCACTGCAGCTTAAGACCTAAAATAACACTGAAATGCTGGACTACACCCATAAATACAATATTTTGAAAGGAAAGCAAACAAAAGGTATTACTGATAAATAACCGTGGACTAATTTCCACCTAGTTACTCTAACGTAAGTTTGGAGTGACTCCCTTAACATGAAAAGAAGCTTACAAAGCATCAGATCAGAATGTGGCTCAGAATCTGGTATTTTTAGCTCTTTTGATAAAATCCTAGAAATAATATCTACTTTGTTTACACCAGAAAATACTTCCAGTGCCTACAGATCTTGGTTTTCCTTGCCTTTCTTGTATCTGATCAATGGATATCACCTCAGAAAGTCCTGACATCTTTCAGTTCCTGTTCCCAGCACTGGCTGGATCATGCTACGGAGTTCTGCACACTCAGGAGACCCACAAGCTATAGATAGTCCCAATCTCTCCTCAGCGAGGGGTGTGCCACTGTTCTCTGAGTGCTTTGCTTGGGGTAGATTTGGCAGGGCAATGTGGGTCTCAGAAACCTGTGAATGGGGGAAGTAAGCACGGTAGACACAAGCCAGCACATAGGAAGGGAGATGGACAATTCCACCAAAAATTCTCCTTTATTTCCCTCACTTTGATATCTCAGTTGAATTTTTTTTCTTTCATTACATGTAATCACAGTTTGTATATTGATTTGTCTCTTGCATACACTGCTTACAGGTAAAGTTTTTGTTCTAGAGGGAGAGGAGTAAAACACTCAACTTTATTCCCTGAATGTATAAAGCCCGACCAGAAATCCACTGACACCCTTGGAAAGACTCCCACTGACTTCAGCCAGCTCTGGACAGGCCAAAGGCTGCCCTTTTGAACAGTCAGTTCACATTTGCCACCACGCCCACGATCATATACTCACTCCCTCATCGCTTTCTTTGGATTGTCTGTGTAGAATAGAGTTCAGCATGGGATATCACTTCAACAGAGCACAACAGAGGACATTAAAAAAAAACGCAGCCATCCACTAGTAAAAACATGTCCTTGTGTGAGGCCCCCCAGGTCAGTCTAGGCTTCTGACTGCAGAAGTGAGGCATTACGCACTGACATTAGCTGGAACAGATCATATGCAGTCTCTTTTCAAGTTGTTCTTCCAAAGATGCTACTGACATGAACTCTAAGCTCAGAATTTGAATAAACTGATGAGCAATAGGCTGTATTTTACATTTGTGGTAGTTTTAAATTATACACAAAGTGCTTTATCTATAAACATGGCCACAGACACAGTAATGCAGTCTATCCAGAAGGAAAGTTAGACTCAGCCTTGAAATAAAACAAAGGCAAGGAGAGGGAAATCTAATATATGGGACCTGAACAAGCCATTACCTTCCATAAACATGGATGACCTTCCATCAAAATTACTGATATCTGAGCAGGAAAAACGTGGCTTTTTTATCCTCATCGCACAAATAGACTGTGCAACTCTTTACAGAGATGAAACTGGTCATGAGAACAACTGAACTTCATTATATTTGGGTCATCTGAACTTTAAATGTAAGCTCATTATCACTGTTACCTGCAGAAAACTCTCTCTTGCACCCTTCTCCTGTTACGGGAAACTCTGTGCATGGAACAAAAAACTGGACAGGGAGGCAGTGACGAGAACAGCA
>NW_008825114.1:3437610-3484362 GCF_000699105.1 Pygoscelis adeliae
CTTTCCCTTGGCAGCTTGGGAAATACTCCTGACACCTGCTGCATTCAAGAACCAGAGAGTGGTTAAAGTCTCTGCCACCTTTGCATCTCTACTTCTCCCTCCTCTCTCACCATTTATAGTGCAGGTTCCACGTGCTTGTTAATGTTATCATTTTGAAACTTTAAACTTTCTTTTTTCTATTATCAAACATCCTAGTTGGTGGGACCCTTCATCCTTCCAGTGGCAAGAGACATAGGCAGAGCAGAGAAACAAGTCTCTCTGAACAGTCACACTTTGGCACATGCAGAAACAAGGATTCATCTGTGCATTCACTATGTGTTCCTATACACGTATTTTTTATTTTATTTAATCTGTTGTTTGTATGTACATTGGATAGTGCTGCAGGCATGCAAGCAATCATTTTAGATGTTGGGAAAAATTACTGAAAGGGGTTGAATAGAGATAGATGGTAGAAAGGGGACAAGGGGAAGAGAAGAGAGACAGCCTTGAAGGAGACACGAGGATGTCCAGGAGAGTAAGTCTGCATGGAGCTGACAACTTCATTAGGAGAAGCTGGAGAAATGCCATGTCATCCCAGAGCAACATGTTTGTCTTGAGGACCTCTTGGTTATAAAGGTTTTCTTTTTTTTTCTTTACTCCCCCCTTCCACATCTACCTCCTTCTGGATACTTGCAAAGGAGCAGGCATATAATGTCAATTTTCACACCACGCTGCAGCTCTTTTTCTAAAGGAAGTGTTCCTCTCAGAAATGAAATCTTATATCTGTATGTGCACGCACAAACACAAATACATCTTCCCTAGCCAGATACAAAGGAGTACCTTCGGCTTCCAGCTTTACACACCCCATCCACATCTCTGTGTCCTGTGCCTGAGTTCTGCCATTTCCATAGTTACTTTATTTTGGTTTCCCCCAGAGACATCATGAAATGCAGGACACTCAGTAGGTAAACCCAAAATAACGCTTGTTCTTTTCTCTCTCCTAAGGGCAGCTTGCTCAGGGTGTTCCGATGGACATCCTGTTTTGCAACAAGCAAGCACTGCTGCTCAGCTAAGCTGATTGAATATTGATTGGCTTTTCTCTTCATCTCTCCATCCTCCTTCTTTTGCCATCTCCTCCTCTTTTTTCCCCTTTTCCCTCCTCTTGTGCACTCGCCATAGGGAAAAAAAGAAAAAAAAAGAAAAAAAAAAAGATGCCTTCAGGATTTCTTAAGTCTGTGTTGGCAGGACTCCTTGTTTGTGGTGCAGGTGTACAGGAGACCTCCTCCGTGTCGTCGCCACAGCAACCTGCCTGTCTAATGTGCTGAATATAAAAACAGAAACAGACAGAGAAAAGCCATCCACCCCCTTCTGCTCCATCCATGAGCCCAAAAGAAGGATATCGTTTCCAAGCATTCCTCATAATTCCCCAGCCATTGCCCAGGCAACAGCCACAAGAAGCTGGCGGGCCCTGTGGAGAGAAAGCAGTCCCTGTCTGGAGTTCATTGCACCACCAGCACCAAACACCTCCCTCCCCCATCTCATGATTCTCCATTCTCCTTCTCTCCCCTACACAAATGTTACATGCACGTGCATGCACACACACTCTTGCACATGCAGAGCTTAGACCCTTGCATGTCACTCATGCCTTCCTCCCCTTGCAGCAGGTCAGACCATGAGCACATGCATTTCATCACCCTTGACTTCATGTGACCTCCTGTTCCCAGAATACACACCGGGAGAGGCCAACAGAACATTTCAAAACTGTCATCGCCCGAATATTTATTCTAAAATGACCCCATGTCCCTTCTATTGTGTCTCTTTTAATGATTCACTGTTGCCAATAACAGAGTAAATGTTAGAACTAACTTTGTAAAGTTCAGCCTCCCATAGGAAAAATCTAGAAGTTTTACATTACACGGTAATTGTTGAGCTCATATGGCTCAACAGCCAGATACTATAGTGATAGATACTTCAGAAACGTCAGCTGGGAACTCGGCATAAGTGTTTGGGAGAGGTTATAAAAGGAGAGGTTTGGAAACCTTTGAAGATATTTAAATCTCCAGTCACCTTTCAGATGGGCTGCATTGCTAGAAGTGTGTTTATCAGCTAGAGAAAGGACTGGTGAGAGAATTCTCCTTATCAAAGCTCGTGGTTCAAAAAGCGGTCCTTTGCAGTTTCAGTTATGACAGCTGTTTCTGGGATACGAAGAGGTTTTTCAGAGCTGTGGGCTCTCTATCCCCTGTATCCAGCAGTGAAAGCTCTCATTTGTCTTCCCACCGTCATGTTGATGCAGCTGGGTTTGACACTGCTTACCTCAGCACTTGTTTTTTTGTTAAAAGACAGAAGGCTTACTTGTGATCCCAGCCTTTTCCTATCAAATGACACTCAGCTAGTGGTTTTGGTGACTTATTTACTGGCACTAACCCAGTAAAAACAAAAATGAACGTTCACAACTAATAAATCCTTGAGCCCAGATAGCTTCAGCTACATTGGTAGGATTACATCAAACTGTCCAGACTGATAGCA
The DNA here is from genome assembly GCF_000699105.1 of Pygoscelis adeliae. Taxonomy (NCBI): domain Eukaryota; kingdom Metazoa; phylum Chordata; class Aves; order Sphenisciformes; family Spheniscidae; genus Pygoscelis; species Pygoscelis adeliae. The sequence goes on from NW_008825114.1 coordinate 3,440,116, forward strand.
GCACTCCCTGGGAACCTGAATCCTTGGAAGTACAGCAGGGATGCCTGTTGCATCCTCTATGCATTCACATGGGCTGTACTTTGATCATGTAGTGTACAGGACAGTTACACGCACAGTGCTAGAAAGGGAGTGTGCATTAAAAAAGAAGTTATCTTCTTCCCTCTTCCTTGTTGGATTTATTTGGACACTTTTAGTATAAACTAAATAGCATAAGAGTATAAATAGCCTGCATAGTATAAGAGCATAAACTCTGCCAGAGAGACTAGGCAGATGGGAAGAGAATTTCTGTCCTTCTCAGCTGCAGTGAAAGACACCATTTTACTACAGACAAAAGGTCAAAAAAGTTTAGCTAATGCAACTCTGTGCTGCATGCTGCTGCATACAGGCTGGGATAACTCCTCTCTGTAACATTATAGGAAGTGAAACCATTCCTTCAGTGTGCTGATGATAACATTGTTGAGCATTGCATTCCTCTTTCTGATCATTGTAACTTCCTTATAGAGCTAAAGCATAGTATTTCCATCAGTGACAGGGCTCTGCTCTCTAAACCTTTGACATAGCTCCCTGTAAAATCTTTTCACATTGCAGCTCAGGAGGGATAGTGTTGAGCAATTGTGCTTACAGCAAAGACTATTTCTATTAACTTGCAGGCATGATTCATTTGACAATGCATTGAACAGCTCAGAGTTTGGTAGACTAGGATGTAGGACTCCATCAGGCATGCCTTGTTTTAAGACAGGGAGCTGATTGCATTTCATAAGAAAGTAACTACCTGAAACACATCAAACACAGACTAGCTTTTTTGCTCTCTAACAGGGTTTATCACTTCCTTCTGTATCTTGTGAAAAAAACCCAAGATTACTCTGTGTACCAATTAAGTACTGGCGTGGAGGTGACCTGTTCTCCATGCTTTATAAAGACAAACCAAAAAAAACACTGTTGTGCAGAGGAACTCTTCCTTACAGTCCTAACATCTGCCTAGCAATGGACAAAGTCTGGATATTAGTGCTGCTACCACAGAAAGGAAATCATATGCATCTAGCAAAATGGTGGAGAGAAGAAGTGAGGGGGCCGTTTGGTGCTAAACTGTCTTCTATAACAGCTGTGTGGGAGGTATGTAGATGAGGTTTCACTGAAGAGGAAAGTAGAGGAAGTACTTTAGCTCTGACACATGTTCTTATTGAAAAGTGCTTGATAAAGCAGGCATTCTGCCACCCTGTGACATCCACTTACCAGATCAAAGCATGAAAGAGTTAAGAAGAGAGAAGGTATCATGGAAAGAAAGATGGTTCTGCCATTAAGCTTGGCAGTCAGGAGGCAGCAATTCAATGTCAATAGCTGCCACAGGTTGCCTGCATGACCCTGGTCACGTCAAATCACTTAATCTTGCATTGACTCCATTTCCCATCTGCAACGTAGGAACAATTCTTTGTCAGATGTTATTTATTTTCTCTTTAATTTAGACCATAAATTTAGCCTTTTGTTTATTTAGACTTCAAGACAATGATTCATGCTGAGGTGTCTGCATAGTGCATTACAGATTGGAATTCTAATTTCCTATGGGATATTTACATAGGACAGATATTTCAAAATTTAAAAGTAGGAAATCTGTTATTAGTGCAGCAGAAAATAGATACTGTCCTGTAATTTCAAATACAATAAGTTGAGGAAGATACTTTTCTTCCATATGGTACAGCTAAAATGCTAACAAGTTGTGTGATTTCCAGAAATTTGGACAATTGAAGTAAAGGTATGAATTAAGTTACTGTAAAAGCAGAACTGCAACAATCTAAAACGAATCCATAGTAAATTATTTAGAATTATTTCTTAAGTAAGCTTTTTCTTAGACTTCTTAAACTCTCTTTCTTCTGCTTGCTCTAGTTTCACCTAACACTTCAGCTGTCTTTGGGAATCAGCATCCTATAGGTAAATCAGAGGTTTGTTTTCTTTTAAGCAAAGGAAAAGTAATGATGTTTTAATAATCAAAGGAGTAAAAAGATATGTGTTCATCTCTGGAGATGAGCTGTATACAGGATGTTACTAATGTGCCACTACACTCCTCAGGTGCTCAAAACTGCATGCTCTTCAAAGGAGAGGTGTTTGGACTCTGGGGAACAAAGCCAGTCCATGTTTTCGCAGATGAGAGGTACGGATTTCTAATGCTAGAGATTCAGTCCTACTAAAAGAATTAGGGGGAAAATCTAACCCTAGGTTCTCTTTAACATGTATGTTATTGTGGAAATGTCAGCATGTTTGCTGACTAGTACAGATGCCACTGCCTATCTGAAAAAAGGGGTCTCCTACTTTCAGCATCTGTCTCTGTTGTACAAATATCAATTTATATCTTTATTTTTCTGGGTATAGCAGGCTTACACAGCTGTCACAAAGAAGAGACCTGGTTCTACCTTTTAACTCCTTTATTATTCATGACATGAAAGAGCATAGATTCCAATCCTGCTTGCCTGTTATGAGATAAAGCAAATGATGTTTTCTATTACACTGACAGTACTCTACCCAGAAAAGCGGAAAATCTTATATTTTTCTTTCATCCAGCATTCACTTGTTTTCAATTATATTCAATTAGACTTCTATATAGATTAATGTGGAGCCAGGAAATAAAGCTGTTTAACAGCCACATCTTTATTCAGCAATGAGTCCATAGGCTGTAAGGTCAGGAGGAATCATTGTGTTCATCCAGGCTGATCTCCAGCCCAATACATACCATTAGACTTCCCTAGAAGTCCTTGATTAATTGCAACAGGTCACGTGCTTGAGCTGAGGATAGATGATTATGCAGAACATTAACTTCTCCCTAGAAGACACATCTTCACAATCTTCATTTAACTGGAAAACTAGCTTTAACCAGTATACCAAACAGATAAATTTATTCATCCAAGGGAAGGATAGAAGCTTACAGTGCACTGGCATTAAATAGCACTGCAATAACTCTCACAAAGCATTATCTGCCTTTCAAGATTTCCTCAAAAGTGGAACGTCAGTTTTACGAATGTTTTGTTCCCCTGCTCATTTATTGCTCTCCCTGCTGAGTGATAGTCCCCTTCACTCTTTGTCTCTCCTCCATGTTTTGACTGTAGATTTAGTTAGAACCTGGGTGTAATATTTCCTAACTAATATGGGATTTAATCAAGAGAGGATTCACCCAAGGCCAAGTTCAGCCATACATCAGAGTCCCAACTGGACCCTCTAAAGCAGCCTATGTGTAATACTCTTGGGAACAAGCTGCTCCAGACTCCCATCAGGCTGTCTGATCTTTCCTGGGCTGCATCAGACCAGAAGGAAACTGATTTACAGTGAACTTCAGAGGTAGTTCCCTGGACTTGGAGAAATATTTACAATTTCCCAGGTCAGCAGAACTTAAGTGACACACAAAAAATAGCAGTACATTAAGCTTTTCTGCTCTTTCTCTTTGTACATTATGCTAGGAAGAAATATGATTTAGATCTAGGCGTACTAAAATCACCAGTCATTGAATCTCTGCACCTAAATAAGTCACTGCACCTAAATAAACACTGACAGTGTACACAAACGAGAACTATAATTTTGCACCTGCAGTCATTGGAGGTCAATGAAATGTCTGCATTATCTGGAAGCTTTGTTTTCCATCAATCATAGGCAGACAGTGCTGCATTTTTGTCCTTAAGTGCTTATTCAGCAAAAACATAGGTACAGACAGCAAAAGAAGCATTTAGAGAGATTGGCAAAATGAAAAATATAAGCAGAATTAAACAAGAAAATTCAACACTGCTTTATAGATGCAAATTTCAAAGCAATTTCTTCAGGCAAAAATTTTATACTTAAGAGGAAAAGTCAGGGTATTAAATATGTATTAATGCATGGCTAGTAGCTATAAATGCACAAATACTGACATCACTTTTTCATCAAAAGCAAAATCCTTCTCCAGTATGCAAAGTACAAATAGTGTTTATCCAATTTGCTAAGGAAAAAGTAGGAATTTCTTCCTCACATCAAATAAATAGAATAAATCAAGAAGAACTCAGTGCTTAAGCTTTCTTTTTTATTTTATTTTGTACTTCTAAGCCTACACAGATGTGTTGGCCCAATTATGGAGACAACACTCTCTAGCTAATATCTAAGAGATACAGAAGAGTTCCTTACCATCTGTCCCACAGCAATCCTCTGCTAAGATGTACCTGCATTACATTTCTGAGTTACTTTTTGCTGTGGGATACAAGACATACTTGTAGTTAAGGAATGATTCGGACTTAAGGAGCCTCAAATGACGTTCTCAGTCCAATGCCATAGAACTCCTGTGTGGTCTTGGATGCTTTTCTTGATCTCTTTGCATCCCAGTTATCCATTTGTACCAGAGGGGGATAACAGACTTGGTCTCCCACCCTGACTCTGTCTTTTCTAGTTAGACTATAAAGTCATCAGGAAAAGCATTTCACTGTTTGTTTGGATGACTAATAAAATAGGGTCTTGATCTTAGTCAGGGCTGCCAGACAATATAGCAGTTCATGTTATTATTACTATTATTATCATCATTGCTATTACTAGTATGACTACATGGCTGTTCAGTTGGACACCGCTGAGTCATTGCTTTGCCTGTGGAGACAAGTGCTTCTTCTCCCCACAACAATCCCTCTGACTTTATTAGAACAGATCTTAAGCTCACTTGACCCTGTCCATACCATTGAGATAATAAAGATCAACATGAGTTAAAGGCTGGGAAACCTGTGAAGCTTGTTTGACATTTGCCAAGAAAGACAGTAAAAAGTATTGTAGGCAATGCCTAAAAAGTTTCCCAAGTCTTTTAACAGACAATACAAATAGATAGGAGCTACACTTCCTCTGGAAAGCTGCATTAAATATGTTACCTCACATTTTAGCATTTCTTTTGCTTGTCAGTCTCACCAACGGAGAGGAAATGGATTGCAGAGCTTGGAAGTTCTACTTTTGAACCTGATCCATGAAAGTCAGTGTGGATTTTCCATGGGAGGAGATCAAAAGTAGTAAAAGAAAAGGATAGACTGGCAAGATGGTGCAAAGTTAGCAATCCATTCAACCTCCAGACTGAATACAGCCAAAAGGGAAACCTCCGTATGGATAATAGACAACATAAGGTATAGCATGCGCTAGCCCTGATATGTATCTCTATGCAGTTAACAGAAAGGTTAGACTTTGGACCTGCCTCTCAAAGGACTTGAAAACTAGAGACCATAGTAGTAATTGGCTTTTAGTCCACCTCAGGATACAGCAGAGGAAAGCTGGGAGAAGGATACTGAAATCTTACTGTGTCAAGGCAAACAGAAATCTTTTTCTTAAACAAAACTCTGCAACAGCTTATGCAAGCAGTCTAACGGTATAAATGACGTATTGGCATAAGCAAACTGCCATATTCCCAGGGTTAGCCAATGTTTAGGGCTGAAAGACAAAGATAAGTCAAGAGTATGAGCTTTTCCCCAAAAAATTTACCTTTTTCATGAAATATAAAGACATTATTGTTCTCTGTTGTTCATCCTTCTGTCACCAAAAACACTTGCTAAGGCACACCAAATCAGTCATTTTCAAAGTGTATCTCCTCGCCAAAAGAAGTCACAAAAAGACACTGTACAGCCATTTTCTCCAGGATTAGAATACAAATACTAAATGTTGAAATATATCTCTAAAGTATTAGGTCAAGGTACATACCTACATCCTTTTATCTTTAGTGATTTTTGACCACCATCCCATTCAGCAATTATTTGACAAAAGCTGACATATTCAGGAGGTAAGTTTTTCCAAAGTTAAATGTCCCAGTGCCATTGGTATCACCGAATGGTCAATCTTCTGTATATATTTTCAGCAATGAAAGACTACAAAACATCTTAAAGAGCTGAATTATTCTCCTTTATGCCCCTTATTGCATGCAGTAATTTAAAAGAGAGGCCGGTATGGCTGCAAAATTAATGTGTAGCTCTACCTTAACCATTTCACAATCCCTGTAGACCAATGTCATACATTGCCTATCTATTGAGATATCTACAGAAACAAGCATTTCTTCCTAGTCCAACTGCCAGTGTGTGGAAAATATAAGGTGATACAGGCACAGAGAGGTTGTACGAAGAAGCAGAATTTCCTTTCTGCTTCTCTGGGGAGTGGAGAAACTTTAATTTCTACACTGTTTTTATTATTATTACTATTTGAGCTGGTGATAATTTCTTGCTGAGGGGACTACGTATACCTGCATGTGCTTTTGGAATGAGTTTCACAAAAGATTGATCTTTGATAAAGGAATGTTTAAACATTTCAAAACTAAATATGAAATCAGTATGTCTCTGAGAGCTTCTCCTGTGCATCACCTTCCCATGCTATTGTGTACTAATGAGGCCACTATATAGGGCCACAGAGATGACTTTGTTGACAAAGGTTGTGGCCAGACTGGGCCCCGAAAGTGCTGATGGGTACATATCAAAGCACTGAGTTGCTCAGTCTTTCAGGAAAAGTGTGTTTTCTCATGCTTACTGTAATGCAGTATGCTCTCTTAGTTTTCACTATGTCTAACCATAGCAAGTTAATGGCACGGGTGCTGGCCTAGCATTCACTGTCATCTGTTATTCCAAATATTCTACAACAGACTAGTCTGCTAAAAGGGATCAGTCTTTGATTCTACTTCGTGTTGTATTTGAACAGCAGCAAGGAGTAATCTGCTTTTTCAGTAACTAGAAGTATGGTAAGAAATATGAGGGGGTTACTAAATTTACATCTCTAGTCAGAGCTCCTTTGCAACGTAAGTGTTACTCTAAAACACCACCAGAATATAGGCAGCATAGCTTACCTTGCTTCCAACAGCTGCATCCTGGAATCCTTGTATCATCTTGTCTATTAACAGAAGACAAGAAGAGCCCTTTATTTCTACTCACACATTGTCTCCTTCACTCCAGCAAAATGTCTTTTGATTAAACAAAACATGGTAAGACATAAAATCTGTCACTTGCCTCAAATTCCCCAAGTGCAAGTTCAACTAGTCTTCATTAAAAATAAAAAGGGATACACACACACATAAGCCCTCATTTAGCTAACAGTTGCAATCATTTGAGCACAAGCACATAAGTTCCAAAATGTGTAAGTCGTAAGTTCTTCTGTATTGTGAAAATATTATTAGCAACAGCACTTGATTCTGTGTTCATAGCAGTTTCCTTAGGCACTGTGAATGGAGAATAGTTGTCTCTACTGTGAACTGAATACGTGTTTCAAACCTGGGTTCTCAGAGGGAAAGTCTTCATATCTTGACGAGGGAAAACAGATTTGCAATATTCATTAGAAGTGGGAGGTGAAAACATTGCTCAGTTGTATTGACCAGAGGATCAGACCAAAGAAGGGAGGCTAAGTGAATACTTGAATTCAGGCTAATACATAAGAGCACTAAAGTTTCCCAGTTTTTCAAATATATGAGCCACATCCATAACAGAATCTTCAACACATAATCTGGAGCTGACCAAATCCCAAAGCTGATGCAACTTTTGAATGCAGGTCTCAAATCTAACCTCCTCTCTCGCCCAAGCTTGGCATGGCACATTTAATTTGAAAAGGTTTTACCTGAATTTGTTATAAGCATGATTTTTGTTACTATTATGCAGATGGAGTTTTTGTTCATATTCAAGAAGAAAGCTTGTGCTAAGGTTTCTCTTCATTACTCGTCTTGCCCCTGGCTCTTTGCTTTCTTTGTGCTGAGTTATGCTTCTCCCCAGTCACCAGAAGCAGAGCTAAAATAATAAATCTTTAAAAATAAATCAGATAAAATAACAAAATGTGCTCTATCAAAATAACCCACACCAGCAGGAGTGTTCATTAATTAGATGTAAACATGGACACTTAAATCACAGCAGAGAAAGACAGGGAAAGAAAAATTGAATAATCTCACCTGCACTTTGTAATATTGTATGCTATTAAAATGGAAGGAGATGTTCCACAGGCAAGTTTATACATTCCTGATTTGTTTGATATATTTTCTTGAACTATTACTGTGCTATATATCTGTTCCTCTTGTGTGGGTAAGAATGGAAGCTGGGGAAAAAAGACTGCAGTGATCCTATTCTTCCACTTCTTCTTCACTTTACAGGTGAAAATGGGAACATGTTTTCTTCCCAAAGGTTAGTGACATAATACTCCAGTTTCACCATATATTCCTTAGAATCGTTGTTCTTCTGAAAAACTGTAGTAGCAGATTGCTAATATCTCCCATGCAGGACAATTCACAGCCCATGCTCCCCTCTGAGAGTATGACAACATTTGGAAGGCGGCTCAGCTTACTAAATTTAAAGTTAACATTTGGCAGGTTCTACGGGACTCAAGTTTGGCAAGCAGAGTATAATAAACAAAGCGGCATTATTTTTCATCATATTTAAAAATGTAATTCCCTGAAGATTAAAGGGTGCTGTGGGGAAAGAGGCCCTGCATTAGTTCTTCCCTTTTTACAGGAGGAGACCCAGTTTATACAAATGAGTTCCGTTTTAATTAGTGTGGCAGTGGCCCCTGTTTTGACTCTTGTTTTTCAATTGTTTGCAACTCCCTTTGCTAAAACTGTCCCTAAAAAGAAAATTCCAAATGAACTCAAAGAAAAGGAACCAGTCAGTTACTTTGCTTTGAATATGATCTTTTCCAGTCTCTGAAGGGCTGTCCACGGAGGAGCAAGCTGTTGAGCTATTATTACTTGAATGGTTTTCAGCTCCACCGATGTCCCCCAAGGTTAACAAGATAGTTCAGTTAAAAATAACCTTAAATACAAAGGTCGGGGGGTGGGGAATCCAATATTTAAAAAAAAGTGTCAAGAACTGCCTTGCACTGGGAAAGTCTAGGACATCCAAAGTTAAGGCTACAGCTCCATCTCTCAAATCAAACTGTTATGGAGGACAAATAAAAGCACAACAGGACAAGTTAAGGACAAATTAATAACTTTAGGTTTTATTTTCTGGCTTCAGCCAGCCTGTGCAATACCCTTAATGGTCATAAGCAGAGGAATTATTAATATCGTTGAACAGAAAGGAATGCATACATTATTTATGTATGAAGATTTAACTTTATAGTAAACTCCAAAAACCCATGCAAGAAAAAAAAGTTTTAGTGTCCATTATTCTGCAAAGTCCAGATACAGAGAGATAAATGGGACAGATGAGCCTTTTACAGCCCACATAATTGCTATCTTAAGTCAACGGTACATTGCAGCAGGCTCCAGTTTGATGGGACACCTACAGGTACATCTGCACATTCTAAGAGTGAAAGTGCTCCGTGAGTCTCAACTCTATATTGCACACACAGTAAGTGCACTCTCAACATAAATGTGCACCAGATCAAACTCTTCAGGTGTAGTTCAGATGTACTTACTTCTGCTAGGATATGGTCCTTCATAAATCTTACATCCTCACTAGCAGTATACTATCCTCACCTACAAAACTTACGGTATCTTAGCCCCAGGGAAAGCTAAAAATAGTTCTCCTGCACACATATATTTTTTGTGGTTTCTGTTATTATTTGTTAAATATGCTCTCATGAAAGTTTTGGCAAAATTCCCTTAACTGGGGAGAAAAAAAAAAAAGGAAAAAAAAAGCAAGAGGTAACTTTTTATAAAGCTTCTTAATCAGAGATCCACAAAAGTTTACATTAGTTGAATAGGAATACTGGTTTCACAAATGGAAACATAGGACCTTTAGCAAATCTTTGACAACATAGCTCAGGCAAGGATGGAAGGCAAGAGCCTGAGCACAAATACATCTCCTGAGCTCACGGTGAGAGTCCTCAGATGGTGCTTCTTACTACATAGATGCAAACTCTTTGACTAAAGCTCGTTCATTTCAGTGGTTTGCTTTGCAGCACATGATGAAATAACTTTGTGCACACCCCTATAAAACCAGTAGGTATATCCTTCCCCATGGAGTCTGCAGTTATAAACTTTATACTGCCTGTTCACTGCAGGTGGTAGCCACTTCCATTTACTAGGCCTGTGGAAGGTTGAAGAAGTAGTGTCTGTGTTGAATAATAACATTATCTTATTTCAAGTGCCACAAATAAGCAGCACTATTATTTTTGGTAGACAAAACCATGAATCCAGCAGCCCCCAGTTTTCTGGGTATGCAGGGTACATCAATCAGAAGGATGAAGCCTGGTTTCGGCAGATACAGTGTTAGGCATAACCATGCCACATCACAGCTCCCTCTGTGGCAGTTACTTATCAGGTTGAAGATTGTTCTACCCCAGTCCTTTTCTCTGCTTCATTTAACCACATCATAAAGCTTCTTGTTCAAGGGCCACCCAATCTTGTACTCTGTTGTTAGGCCCTGCTTCCCAGCTTGAATCCAAGCCCTTCTTTCAGCCATGCTCATGCTACTTTGCCTGCTCCACAGCCAACTCCCAGTATGCTACCTCAGTCCTGCTGCTGGGATTTTTAGAGAGGGCTTCCTTCCAGAGTCATGGCTCCTGCTCTCCTCTACGAGGACCTCTCCCGTTACTGTCCTAGAGGGATTTCAGAGCCCTCTACCAGCTGAGACTTGCACAAGCAGTTATCACAGAATTCAGAATGGGGCCCAAAAGTCTACTGGAGCTGTGTACACACGTGGAGAAACAAGAGCAAGAAAGGCGAGAAGCCATGGGACTGGTTCTTCTTTCATTTTACTCCACTATGGATCAAGAGTATTTCCACTAAAATCACTCAAATGATTAAGTAAAGTGTACTTAACTCATACCATACTGAGTTTTGGGAGAGGTCAGTCTCTTGTTTCCTCACTCCTGTTCAGTGTGCATGACAGAACGCTCTTGCAGGCTGCATCGGACGTTGTGGAATAAGTAGCTTTCTCTGCCTGAAAGCTCTCTGTCATTACTACTGTCAATATCCTTCTTTCTGCTCTTGATCATATGACAAAAAGTTGGCACTCCCCTCGATGAAATACATATTAATTTCCCTATGGATAGTAAAAAAAAGGCAGCTAAGCGATAATTTATCACAGCAGATTAAGGCATAAGTATTGACTGACAATTCCTTTAGACAGCACTTACTATTTTTCTTCTTCTCTTTTCTAGATTTCTTCATCATGTAAGTTCTCAGCTGAAGTCCCTTCCAGAGATTTCTAAAGGATTCAAGCATAAACAATAAACACACATAACATGTAAAAAAGTGCTAAACATTCTGCATGATTTCATTTGTTCCAACAAACTATTCATTTCATTCTCTACAGTCTCATTGATAAAATCTGTTTCTTATACCTTATGAATCTACTCATCCTCACAATTCGTATTCTCCCTGATTCCAACAATGATATTTCTGCTTTAAATTACTAAGTACAGTCAAAATGCAAAGCATAGTTTGCTTGAATCACCAGCTGTTTGAGAAACTTCATAGGATCGCTTCAGATAGAAGCATGTTATAAGGACATTAATGTTTCAAGGATAAGCACCAGGATACAACAAAACTTTGTCTCTAGAATAACCACTACATTGATTGTAGAGCACAAAAAATGCACTATTTGGGGATTTTTTGCTAGGATATGACACTAAGTTGGTCATATGAATGGCCTTTGTTATCAACAAGTGTGCAGGGGTTTTATTATGAATTTGCTGCATATGCACAAAGCACGATTTTTACTGGGTCAAAATTCATTCAAATCAAACACTTTTTCCAGCAGAACACTCAAAAGATACCAATCTATTAAAACAATTCCCATTCTGAATTTTCTTCCTTTTTTTTTTATTACACACGGGCATTACAGTTCTTGAAAAAGAACACTGCAAAACTTGGTGTATAAACAAAGAAAATGCGTGCTGTTTCTTTTCTACTCTGTTAGGTAAAACTAATTTGGTTGAACTCAAACATTGATCCAAAAAATTCTCCTTCAAGCAGAAAGATGGCAAGGAAAATTTCAGTGACTGTCTCAATGTACATTTAAGAGTACATTAAGGTCAACTTCGTAGTGAAAATTTCATAGGTAGTTTTCTTGCCTCCGTCCAGAGAAATTGTGAGGGTTTTTTTTTTCACAAGATGTTCATACCTATCATTATAGTCTACTCATTCTTAACCATTTTTATGCCCCCAAACCCCAAAACTCCCCGTGTATTTAAAACATAAAGTTCAAAAAAATTGAGCTTTCTAAGCTACCTGAGAGGACTTTAACCAGATTGGAAATCAATATCATAGTCCTCAGTATCATAGATCTGAATATCTCTCAGTCTAATATATCTCACAATCTAGTACAGGTTAATGATTTGCAAAAGTGTGCTGTTGCTGATTTATAAATGGGGACATTATAGCTGTACGGACTAAGCTACTTGTCCATGCTCACAAAGGATGTTTGCAGTAGCATAAAGAATTGAACCCAGATCTTGCAAACCGCAGAACTATGTCTTAACTGACAGGACCATCCTTACCTACACTCTGATTCAAGTCAAAGGATCTATATACAAACAAGCCTGTTCTGCTGTTAGACACCACAAAATGCCTTCAGTAGCCTTTCCTCCACATAAAAACATTTATATGTCTTTTAAATCTTGACTAACATGAGAGACTTGTCATTCTACATAGGGATGGATGGTATTGCAAACTAGTAGGGATGCAAGACCAGAGCAAGAGCACCTTTCAGTATTGCTTTGTCCATGTGGAAGTTGGTCAAGCAGCTATCTGCTACAAGCAGCAATTTCAAGTACATGCGTATGGGACTCATAGCTGTCCCTCCTGCCCCAGCATCACTGTAAGTAGTGGATTTGTACAAGTTTCTAAACTAGGCACATCAAATTAATTCATAGTTATTTTTAAGCAGCTGAAGTCCCAGGCCTTCGTTCTCAAGTTAGGAATTTAAAGTGAGACATCAACCCTGACACACACACTTCAATATCTAAAACATAGTGTCTTTGAGAAACAGATTACTTGCATGTGCAGGTTTTTCACAGCACAAGAAGTGAAGAACAAGGTAGGAATTATAGAATGGTTTACTTCCCATGACCAAACCACAAGAACAAAATTACAGGAGAGGCAGTATGACATGCTGTGTCTCAGTACATACACCATCTGTGTCCCTCAGAAGAAATCAGTTTGTTTTCTAGCATGCTAAAGAACATCTTTCTTCTGTTTTGGGTAACCATCTCAGTGTATCTGACATACATTTCCAAGGGAAAGGTTGTATCCATTTTTTTTAAACATCTCGCTTCTGAAATATTTTGTGCAATTATGCATAGAAATAGAATTAGCATTTCTAAACACATTGCTTCTGAAAAGCATCTTGCTGAAAACTGACCTTGGTATCATTTATCCCAGATAGTTTAATTTAGTCAGCTGCATAGGATTTGTAACGTTCACTATAGAGAAATAAAAGCACAGAGGAATTTTCAGTCAAAAGCCCAGATTCTGCTCCTCTTTGACACAATGGATAGTACTTTTCTCCACAAGCAGCTCCACTAATATCGGAATTTAAAAACTGTTCAAGACTAATTCAGACTAAGTTGGATCACAACATGACAGAAAGAGGCATGGCAAGCATATGGGACAAGCGAAAACCAGAACCTAGACTGCAGCAATAAAATTGGAATTTTCCTTGAATTACAAGCAGTACGCTCTTAAGGTATCATTTAGTCAAAGTATACCACCAGGTAGAGTAAGCATCAGTACTCCACAGGAGTTCAGGACAGGGCATTTGCTTAACATCGTTAGCAGAGTTTTAAAAATAGTTTAACAGTCTCAGTGATATGCCAGAAAGGACAGCCAAATAGATATCTTTATCCCCAAACTTGCACATCTACTTTAGTGAGCACTACATCTGGACTCTGTCCTGAAGGGAATATATGCTGAATCCATAAACCCAGAGCACATCCTGGAAACAAGCTATGAGTACAAGCATATAAGCACAAGGCAGTAGTGATAGCAATTTCCAGATGGATCTGCATGTGTCCTCTAAGGGTTTCAGTGATTACCCGTTCAAATCGGTAAAGTGTGTTGATGGAGCATCACTTACATTGACACAAGCTGCAAGCGGCATGCCTTTTTAAATGTAATGACAGCAAGCACCATTCAAAGAGCTTCTTTTACTTCTCCATGTCCACAGCCATTGCAGGAGAGCATCAGCTAAAGTGCAAGTACAGTTGTTCTTGTGTGCACAGAAGTATTGTTCACATCAATAAAGAAATGGGAACTCACATCTTGTCTGGAAACCCAAATCACAAGTAGGTTTCCCTGGCCTCCATGCCATCTTCCCAGAGCACTGTAAATGTTCCATTTGCTTCCACATTATAGACCTCATAGATTGTGCAGGTGGTCTGTCTGTGGTTAACCTTAAGGAATGCATAATTAAATCCATCCAGTAACAAATTCCCTGGCTGGTTGCTGAAACAGTCATTACAACTGGAAAGAAGGTGCTCTGTTGCTGCAGGTCTTCCTGGTCGATACTGCTGACCAAAAATGCAGTTACTGGTATGAGCATGTACACTTTGGTTTCTTTCATTAAAGTGATTTAAACAAACTTTGGCTTTAGATGGAGCTTTTCTGTTTTAGAGTTAAATCAAGAGGCTATTAAAAAACTGTTCATCAGGAAGGCCGATAGCTCCTTAGCTCCATAACAGCCTCACCTATCACAACAAATACTAAATAAGATCATAGACATGTTAAAATATGCTAGGAAAATACATGTTAGAAATAGTTCAATTATCAGGCACAGGATACGCACAAAACAAGCCATTCCGTCCACAGTGGGGCCTGGATAGGATCATGCCTAGATGTTGGTGCAATCAGGATTGACCATAAGCTGATGTAAATCTGCAGAGCACCAGCAGCAGTTTAGCACCTCACCCATATCTTGCCTTACATTGCCTTGCTTTATGCTGTGTCCTTTGCAAATTTTCAATTGTGTGATTTCTAAAAAAACAATAGACTGAACTTCAGACAGGATAGGAGACTTATTTGCCTTTTTTTTAATTCTTATTTCAGGCTTTTTTAATTAACTGTGAGAACAAACTATTCTTCTAACTGATAAAAGTGAAAACTAAGATTTTTATGCTGTTATAGGTCAAGCTTGAAGAAAATAGCAAATATCAAGATTCTTATTTTAAATATCAGTTTAGATGACCACATTATAATTGGTCACAATTCTTATTCTAAATATCAGATTAAATGACCGCATTATAATTTAATTTACAAGAAATATTAACAGTATTAAATCATCACACAGTGCAGTGTCAGTAACAACCCTGGAACTTTTCCAAAATTTTATATAAACACTTATTATGGCTTCAGAGGTCTATAAAAAACAAACAGGTTTCACTTATGTTTCATATACTTAATGTAGAGGAAAGATGTGGATTGCACTCTACTGTAAGGAAAATTCAGGACTCAAAGGTGAATCTTTTTTTTTTTTTTTCTTTCCATTTCCTGAATTCTGTTGCCACAGAAATGCTTCCAGCTCTCTGTCACTCCTACTTCTGAGTTATGCTATGTGCAAGAAACATGGTGAAACTTGTGTGGTTAATTAATGGAGAAAAAACTCTTATGATGACTGTTCTGAAATCATACGCAGCTATATTTCTCAGCAAAATCATATGTATGATCTTAAACTCATTCTAAAAAAAGTTGAAATCAGTACTTTCTCCAAGCTCTAAAATAACAATATTCAGCATATAGAGGCCCTTCCTCTATCATATCAACACTGTCATACCTGTGGAGGATCACTGATCCATTTAGGCAGCACTTGCCAAAACATAGTTTCAAATCAAGGAAGTGAAGGGCAGAGTCCTAAATCGGGGACTTATTTTATATATATAATTATATATTAATATAATATATAATTGCTCCACTCCTGTTGTGGCTGCCAGCTGTAATACCACCTCCCATCAAAGCTTCTGTCTAGATGCTGTTGCAGGAAGGGGAGAGCAGCTCAATCAGGCTGATGACTCCTTGGGAGGCATTATCAGCTGACAGCATTTAGGGTGGCCTTGAGGTTGCTCTAAACCCAGCCAAGCTGACAAGACATCAGCTGAGGGTTTGGGGAATCATAGCAAGCTTGACAGTTCCCTTATTCCCATCCGTTCATGGTTAATGGAGACTGACTCCAGCAGACTAACTGGCTCACATTATACAAACTGTAAAGCTAAGGATGTTAGAAATCCCAGAGGATTTGTGCATGGTGGAGGAAGAGGAGGGTTAAAAAGAGGGTACTTTCAATCTTTTATCTTTTTTTTTGTTTTGTTTTGGGTTTTTTTTTTTCCCAGAAAAAGCTCTTACACCTTTACTGACAAGTAAGAGACTATTTGTTTAAAGAAAAATGAGTCATCTCCATCTGACCTGACACAGCCTGCACGTGTAAATCTATTGTATTATGTTCTGCTGACAAAGGACTTGAGAGATGCTGATATGAATGTAACATCCGTTGTCCTACAACACAGTAGGAACTAGGAAAAGAAGATACATAAAAAAAGCTGTTGCCCACTCCAGTTATTTACTATATACTTTTTCTTCCTCAAGGGATGAAACATAATTCCATACACAGATAATATTTATCATGGCTATGTGGAACCAGCTGCCTGGACCCAGCGGCCTGGGTTCGTAGATCTCATTATGCTTGATAACATCTCAGAGCAGCATTTTCCTTAGAGGAATATGGTACAGGAGAGAAGAAAGTGGTGAAGAAGCAGCTGTCACAGTCATCAAACTAGCTCAGATCAATTACGTTTTACCTTACTGTATTACACCTAGCTGCAAAACACCAGAGGATGAAGGCATAGCCAGAATGTTACATAGGGAAGGGAAAAGAAGTTAAGAAAAATATTTGGGTGGGAAAATGTTGAGAACCCAACTTCTTACAATTCTGGTAAGCTTTCTCAGCTTCCTTTTTTTCTTTTCTAGAATCATAAGCAGACATGAGAAAATACTGTGTAAAAGACTGAACTTCCACCTTAAGTAGAATTAAAAATGCCAAAAAACCTAGCAGGCAGAGCCTGTGATAGCAATACTGTGAGAACAATTTTGAGGAATTGAGAGGAATTTGGATAAATTTCAGGAGAGCTTCTCAAATTTCAAGTGCTTGTCTGAACAAAATCTGGTCTCCAGAACTTAAAGTACACACCTTGCAACCTCCATTTCTATGCTAAAAGGCATTGTATGGTTAAGAGGGAAGCAAATCTTGCAAAGTTAGCATTCTGCAATTATTCTTGAATAACTGAGCGTCAATTGTTTTTCCTCCTCAGCCCAAATAAATTTTATAGCTGAAAGCAGAATAAATTTCTCTACCATCACTACCATTGTTCAGTTTGTAGACTAAGTGAATCCACATAAGAAAAGGGGTCCAGAATAGGGGAATTTTTTCCAGCAAAGCACTTTTAAACTGTATCCGGAGTTGGGAGGGGGGTGAAAGGGGAGGAAAACAGACATACTTCCAACCATTCAAACAGGAAGACCCAAATCCCGGTCCCCTGTGGGAAGTCCAACAGTTTAAAAACAGAGCAAGTAAACTTAATTTAAGCACTGCATTTAAAGGTAAGCACTGAGTTTCAAAATGTTCTTCCACTGACATAATGGCTTAACTTTCTTACTCAACACTGGAGTTGCTCAGTCTGGCAATTTTGTTATGGTATGCCTCTAATTTCTCCAGAGCCAGTTAAATCTAGCATAACATAGCTGGTAATTTTCAGGACAGAATCAGCTATAAACATAGCTGCCTGTCTAAATGGAGCCCAAAGAATCAGGATTTCTGGGGAAAGTGTGGTATGTGCATGCACAGACATGGTATAAAATTGCTTCATTTCACACTGACAGCTATTTTATTTTTGATTCTCAGCTGCTCAAGAAGTTTTGTTTGCAACCTATCTTATCCCAGTCATGCAGCAGCAACATTTTATGGAAAAATACCAAACTGAGAGTAACCCTAAGTGCAGATCACTAGCTCTTGTAATTTGTAATATCAAACCTTTCATCTTCTTTCAAAGTCTGCAGCTCCCAGAATCAAGCAGCTGCACAGGAATCTCAGCTTTCAGATGTATAAAAGTGAGTCTCTAACTTTTGTAACTGCAGAAAGAAGCTGAAAATATATGGCAAGTCTACTTCAACTTCTTAAAGACACCAAAACAAATTTTAAAACCTCAAGATGCATTCATCATATGCTTTTTGGGGAAGTCGGGGGAGCCTACCACCTGTTTTTATTGTATTTGATGTTGGCAGTACTGCAAGTTTTTCACCGTCTCCTGCAATTGCAGTAAGTGTCTTAAATAAAAAGCTCAGTATAAAAGAAGGTAGCAATGAGTCCTAAGCTGCTAAGCCCGTACCGAGTCAAACACACCTGCACATACCTCCTGAATCAGGGTTGTCTAGTGGCTAGGGTGAAGGACTAGAGGCACTTCTTTACAACACAATTTGGCACCATGTCATAGATCCCAGGTTAGCTCTGAGCATGCTCACACAATTCTCAGGGAGGCTAGTTAGCTGAGGTACGGTGCGGGCTGATGCAGCTGCCCAGCTAGCAAGACCCTGACTGGAGTCAGGCAGCATTTACGTTGGTAGCTCTTGCACCCTGCTCCATTTCACAGTACACAGGCAGCCTCAAGAGTCACTATGAGAGCGGTGCTGGTCTTGCCATGTTGGTTCAACGACAGCATCCATGAGTGCCACCGTACAATTCCCAGGGATAGGCATAACAATGCAATGAAAGATCTGCTGGCAGAATGCAGTTAAAATAACCTCTGAAGGATATTCCCAAATGCTTCATCACCAGATGATTTCCCAAACCTAACCACCGCTGCAAACCTCTCTTCCTGATGAGAAGTCTGAAGAAGAAGGAAGATGTTCATGAGGGACTATAAGGATGGCTCAGAAAAAGAAAGGGGTTTTCCCAGATATTCAAGTAGCTTTGGTTCTTCTTAATGCAATTTTTATCATCACAGGCAAGAGTTCACGAATCCTGAGCTCCATTTGGATAGATTTGGGCATTTAGTTTCTAGTCCCAGTCCAAAGCTATTTACTGGCCTTCAGCAAGCTGTGCTTTTATCAAAGATTTTTTATCAGTAAAATAGGCATAATATTTACATAAATCTTAGATTTTTTGCTAGACTTAATAAAATATTTTGAGATTCTAGAATAAAAGAGATACTATGGAAAGTGCCATTCTACACTGTAACTCAGCCTTTCCGTTAGACAATGAAGGGAGGGTCAGAAAAATCAATTAGGGACCTCCCTTCCAAGGCAGAAAAATACAAAGATTTCTGCTAGGTTCCTGAGATAGCTCATAATTGCTGGGCATAAAAAATCAAACAAAAGTTTATCGAGTGGGAATCAGCATTAATTTGGGAAACCACAGCATCTGAAAGACCAGAGTGCAAGCTCTTTTTGATCCTGGTTACTCCCTTAGATCCCTCCCTATTTGTAAAAGTCCAGAGTCTGGGAGTACTTTCTAAACTAGCCCTACAGCCTGGTGTCCACGAAAACATAACATCCCAAAGCCTGCGATGGATGGTAATGCCTCCGTGTCATTGTACCTATTTTGCTATCAAATAATAAAGCTATCATCTCTTGTATATTTATAGAATCAATGAGACAGAAAAGCACAAGAGCAGAGGCAAGAAAGAAGTGTGTAAACAAATCAGCTTAAATTTCTTGTTTTCGTTTGTTAGACATTGTCAGAGAATTCCACACAGAAGGGGTATTTTTTATGGTTCTCAGCTGTACCTCCAATATCCCAGTAGCCACAAAGTAGAGCAATTCACACATTTTTTGCAGCCTCAGAAAAAGAATTCTGGAATCTTTTTTCCTCGAAAAGTTTAAAGGGAAATTTTTAGCCTAAAAGATCTTTTACCTGATCAGAAAAGCATAAGCAGTGCTCGGCACAATATACAGAGAACAATAGGACACAGAAGTGCCTGTCTTTTGAAAAACAGCCAGTGCAGAAGACAAGCAAAAGCAAGCTGTTGCACACAGACCAGGGTCTGCACTCACTGAATAGCTGCCAAAATAATTTATGCTGTCATGTGATCCGTCCTTATGATCAACAGTGAAGAAATGGGAGTAGGGGAACAGATGAAAAGTTTTAAATATGGTGGGTTTTTTTAACAGAAAAAATAATCAAGCAATCTAATGAAAAATCATAACTGTTATAAAGAGAGGACATTACTCTCCAAACAAGGAAAAGGTTCTGGAAAACAAATAGTTGACAGAGATATTTTTTCCAGAAACTCTCACTTCATTATCCTCGTAAAAAACTTAAAATTGCTGAATTACCTTCAGCCATTGTGAGTCTGTTTATTTCCAGCTGCAAGCTGTATAGAAGTGCACAGTGTTCAAAACTTGGAATTTATTAAAAAGTGGTTAACAACAATGTGAATTCCAGCCAGCTGAAAAGAAAAAGGGAGACTATTAAACTAGAAAATATTGTTATTCTGACCTCTCTCAGCACCATAATTTCAGTCTGTTTATTTACAGAGACCTTAAGGAGACATGAACTAAAAAAGATTGTGCTGTGGTACTCCTGTCAACTATGCTCATCTGGAGAACAGAATTTTATTAGGAAATATACATCTTTAATGATTGTCACATGGTGTTGAACAGTCACCTCCTCCCTAAACTTTTTTTTTTTTTGGAGGGCTGGTAGAGGGGAAGAAGCAGGAGGAAGAGGGAGAAAACAGGAAGTGGGGATGGAGGGGAAGTTTAGAGATTAAAATCACTTACCCTTTTGTTTAAATATACAGTGTGTGTATTTCCCAAGGGTAATGAATTTACTAGGGCAGCTTCAGCACAGGAATTATAAACCAGTTTTACAGATCCAAAACCGGTATCATATAAACTTCCAGTTTGGCAGTATCTTCTTGGAACAGGCTTTACGTTAGAAATGCGGCAGTAAAGTCAAGACATTATGGAGATCTTATTGCCTAAAATGCTCATTATGTTTATTAATAGGCACTTTCAGTCCCACATAAATCCTCTTTTTTTCTTCTTATTTTCTGAGATTGTACTTAAAAGCAATATGGTTTCTCAAACTTATTCTAGTCTGATAATTGCTAAAAATATTATTTCTTCATTTCAGAGATAAGCTAATGCTGTAATTAATTATATTCTATACACAGCAACTGACTTAGATGTTGTTCATCTTAGATCTTCAAAAGCCAAGTGGAGATTAAAACTAAGATCTAAGATTCCCTAAACTACAGGTCTTCCCCAAAGACAGTCACATGTACACATGCTATTTTCTTAGTATGGTTAATATTCTGTGAACTGTAGACTATATCATAAATAAAAGAGAGACACTGTAATTAATGTTACTCTTGGACCGTAACTTCGGTATTTTTTGCCCATGTGACTTAACCCATTAGCTGGGGTTATGGCAGTTTTTGTAACCTACTTACATTCTTGTACGTATCAGGAGGCATGCTCCTGTTGTAATGTTTTTAATTAATTTTTACAGATAAAACCAGTATTTCCAGCTGAAAATTCTCTCTTACTTTTGTTCTTTCTTTTTCTTGCTATCTCATACCTCTCTATGAGGTTTCGTACGTCTTGTCCTGGAACTGTTCTATTCCATTTTTTTGGCATGTTTTTTCTTACAGCTTGACCTGCCTGTAACTTTTTTCCCCCATAATTCTCCTAATAACCTTTCTATCCTAATCCTTCCTCTCTACTCAGCACTAGTGAGGCTGCACCTGGAGGACTGTTTTCAGTGCTGGGCTTCCCAGTGCAAAAGATACAGACATACTGGAGCGAATCCAGCACAAGGACACAAAGATGATGAATGAACTGGAGCATCTGTCATATGAGGAGAGGCTGAGAGGGCTGGGACTGTTCAGCCTGGAGAAGGGAAAGCTCAGGGGACCCTTATCCATGTGTATAAACACCTGATGGGAGGGAATGAAGAAGAGGGACAGGATAGGAGGTGATGGGCACAAATTAAACCACACTAAATCCCATCTGTACACTGAAAAGCACTTTTTATTGTGAGGACAGTCAGACACTAGCAGAGGTTGCCCAGAGAGGCCATGCAGTCTCTGTTCTCAGAGATGTTCAAAACCTAACTGGACATAGTCCCGGACAACCTGCTCTAACTGACGCTGCTCTGAGCAGGGGTTAGACTAGATGAGCTCAAGAGGCCCCTTCCCACCTATGACCTGATTCTGTGATCCTGTAACATAGAAACACAGAATCATAGAATAATTTGGGTTGGAAGGGACCTCTAAAGGTCATCTAGTCCAACCCCCCTACAGTGGGCAGGGACATCTTCAACTAGATCAGGTTGCTCAGAGCCCCGTCCAGCCTGACCTTGAATGTTGCCAGGGATGGGGCATTCACCACCTCTCTGCGCAACCCGTGCCAGTGTTTCACCACCCTCAGCGTAAAAAATTTCTTCCTTCTATCTAGTCTCAATCTACCCCCCTTTAGTTTAAAGCCATTCCCCCTTGTCCTGTCACAACAGGCCCTGCTAAAAATGTTGCTGCCATCTTTTTTATAAGCCCCCTTTAAGTACTGATAAGCTGCAAGAAGGTCTCCGCAAAGCCTTCTCTTCTCTTCTCTAGGCTGAACAACCCCAACTCTCTCAGCCTTTCTTCATAGGAGAGGTGTTCCATCCCTCCGTCATTTTTGTGGCCCTCTTCTGGACCCACTCCAACAGATCCGTGTCTTTCTTATGCTGAGGGCTCCAGAGCTGGACACAGTGCTCCATGTGGGGTCTCACCAGAGCATGTTCTAATTCATTATACTAGTCCTTTCCTTTTCTGTCTTTTGCTCCTCCCCACCTAATCACCATATCCCATCTTGATAGTCTGCTGCATTGCTCTTGGTTTCCTGCAGGTTCCTGTGGCCTTTTTCCACAGGCTTTGTGTGTGACTCTAGTTAAAGCCTGGTCCCCTTGAAAGACCCGCATGTGGCCCATTGCTAAAAACTGAGGGGCAAATCCATAGATTTCTGACTCATTCGAGTCCTAGAGTGCATGCCCTAAGCTTGAAATTATTAAACTGATTAAATATAAAATAAAACTGAAACCATCCCAAGCATACAGATTGCTCAACTTGAGGGTTCAGACTTCAGTCAGAATTTAGAAGCCAAGAATGGAATTCTAAGCTGAAATTATTTTAGGACTTCTACTTTGTGGAAACAGAACCAGAAGTTTCTGCTTTAGAGGCAAGGGTGCAATCAGTACCTTTGATATTATTTACAGTTGATATGGGGAGCTGCTCAAGCACTCAGCTCCCGAAGCAGGCTGTGATAGTGTTTCTCCCTCTTCATCCCCTTACCCGTGCACAGAATCATTCACATGGGCTCTCTCTGCCACCCCCTCCAGAGTCAAGTGGGGAAGATCAGCTGTTCTGCTTTCACATGTTTCAATAGTTCAGGTGTCTCAGCTCTTCTGAGCTGCAGTCAGAATGCTGCAAGAAAATTCATTCTTGCTATCGTGACCTGATCAAAGAAGGAAGTTCTGGGACTCTTACAGGAGAACCCAAACCCCGTGAAATCTCACACCTGCTTTCCAAACTGAGAAAGCTAGGTGGGTTCAATTAACCTATCCCCTCCAAAATGAGCTTCTGCATTTTATTTCACCCAGCTTTATTACATAAGAAGCTGTCTACCAGAAACCCTTTAGCAGATCCCTTGACCAATTCAACTCGTGTGCCACCTGTTTGAATCTGTTTATACTCTTTGGGTTGTCTAGAGACAGAAAACTTTCACCTTATTTTGAGATGCATTGTATCACTGTGATTCTTTGCAGTAATATTTCTTTCCAATTTTCTTTTTCCCTTACTCCTTTTTTCCTCAACTCCACCTCACACTTTTCTGCATATACCATTCAAAACTCTGGGGACATCTTCATCAACACTATCTTACTTTCCAAGGCCATGTCAGACAACTCACTTCTCTTTGACTCAAGCATGGTCCAGTAAGTCTGAACAAGAAAAGTAAAGACATGCAAGCTGGTGCAGAGCTGAAAATATTTACAGCAGCCTCCAAAGGATACATAACATACAATCATTTTCATTAAAACACTTAATGAAGGTAAGTATTTGAAGTATCCTGATATTTGGGCAGATACCAAGAGAAAAGAAGCAGCTGTGTATAAATGTGTGTTTGTGTGAATGTAGGTAGCTGCACATATCTGTGTGTGTCTGTGTGTGTGTAGTTATAGCAGGAACAAGAGGAGATCTCTTTGCAGACAGACTAACTTACAGTAGATCCCCCCACAGTACACTGTACACTTATGACTAGATCTGCCAACAAACAAAAGATGATCTGTTAATCCTATCCTGATTTTTGTCCTTGTTTTGGAACAGAGCAGTCCCTTTTACAAAGGTACACTCACAAATTATACAGACCTTATGAGGCACTGAAGGCTGAGGCTCCAAAGTAATTGATGAAAAAGATTAAACACTTTGTAATCAATATATATGTTAAATGTAGTTCCTCTGCAGATGTTTTTCTCCAGCAGCTCCAAGGGGAGCACCATATAAAAAAGCTAGATCAATTTCCACTGGCTCACCAAAATAAAAATAAAACAAAAATAAAACTTGAACGGCTGAGGAAAAAGTGTATGTGGGTGAAAATTAATTTCATTATGGAAGACAAGATGTTGCAAATGGAAATCATTTCGTAGAGCACGATTTATAAATAAAAAAACAGCTAAGTATTTTCAGTGCTGTAATACAAGTAGTAAAACACTTGATTTCACATACATATAATAGTTAAAATACAAGTGCTTAGCTTCATGTAAAATATAGTGAAAGTAAGTATTTTTGCTTTCACTGTAGAAGTATTATGAAACAAAGTTTTAATTTAGTTTTAGATAGAATATGCACAACATATGTATGTATTTATATTCACACATTTTTTTGCATTTCCCCTCTAGTTTAAACATACAACACACAGGAAAAGATGCTTGGGTGTGTGTTTCCAAGTATGCAATTTTGCTGAAAGCTGTTAGTTGCAGCATCAGAAAATTACATCTTCTGCTTTGTATCCACAGCTTCAGGTATGGTGCCGACAGCATAATGTGAGTTTTGTCACTTGGCCTTGTCAGTGACTCTAAGCTGACAGTAGATCATTGCCACATGGCCACGCCACTCTCTAGAGGAGTGGGAGACATTAACTGAGTCAGCTTTTTTGTGCGATATTAAATAAGGCAGCTTTATAAAGCAGGCATCAGTCCACTAAGAAACGGAGTACAAAGCAGAAATTATGTACTAACAAGGATTGAAAAAGATCACTTCCTGGGTGGAGTCCCCTTGTCTAAGGGATGATGGAGAAGACAGCCATACAATAACTGTGTCACGCTTGTACGGTTGCAGGCATAGTGGTTTTATGATATATAATGTTATTGGGGTTGGACTCTGATATGGTAAATTATGGGGAAAATCATGGATTAGTCACAGTAAAAATGTCAAAGCAATAGGAATTAAAATTTTTAAAACCACATAAAGTTCTATACATGAAACCTGTTTGAGGTCAAGTTACCATTTTAGACCACCTGTGGTTACAATTATTGTTTATTTATACAACATTCTTTATGGGACTATATTGATAAATAGAAGACAATATCCTATCCTGAAAATTTACAATGTCAAATGCCAGTCTTGTCACAGGACTCTGTTCACCTATAAGAGGCCTAAGAGACAGGAATATTCCTGCTAGATCCCTCCAACCCTTACATGTTTCAAAGCTGGATCTCCGAGCCCCTGCAGTTGAGTCCTTGGTATTGTTTTAGGGGTGCAAAAGGGACAGAAAAGTAGCACAAAACAGGGGAACTGCAACACAGGCAAGAATGACACTGGCTTTTCTACTCTCGGAACCAAAGCAGGAAGAGGAGTAGCCAGTCAGTGATCACTCATATCTTGGGTAGTCCTGAGGCTCATCTGGGTCACACATTAGGCCAAGCCGATACCCAGGATCAAGGCAGTGCAAAAACACTTATACTACCATCTGTAGGGACTCAGACACAGACGGCACTGAAAACAGCGCTAGAGATATACAACTCCTTTTTGGAAGATGAGCTACTTGTTAAGGGAGCCCATCAGTCATACATGTCAGTTCCAATGGTGTTTTGCCAGGGGCGTTAACGGATAAACTAACAGTTGTTGCTGGAAGGAATCTATCTATCTTCCTCATGTTTGCTAAGTTCTGCTTTATGATACCACTTAGCAAATAAAAAGCATCACTAATATAGCTTTTGGAGGAGGAAGGAGGAAAAACAGCTGAATAGGTGAATCTTCTGTAAGAGTTAAAGCTCCCAACTCTTTCTACCTTTGCATTACACTGATCACTGTGAAATCTGGGTGATTGGTAGAGTATGTGCTTCAAGAAGCATGTACCCTGTGAAATATCCATGTCATCGATAACTTGACAACTACAATTTGAGTGGCAGCATATGGCAAAGTCAATGTTGTGACAAGCAATTCCTTGGGGTGGGAATACTAATGATAAAAGATTTTACTTAAGTGGTAGCACTAGTAGCATTGATAGTATTAGAATCAGCTTAGAGTTTTTTCATTTTTTTGAGGTAAGTGAAAATGGGCAAACAAGAAACCTGATACAATTAAATGTTTTTGTTAAATGTTTAATTCTTTTTCCTTTATTGAAAAGGCATTCACTTGGTTTAATCATCCTCACAAGAAAAATATCTGAAGAGCTGGGAGTTACCATGCTGTTAAAAAAATAACTTTGAAAAAGAAAAGTAGTAAAAGATACTTGGAAATTAGGAGAATGCAGTGGATCTGTAAGATCTTTAGCCGATAACGTCTCTCTTGCTCATTAAAACACCTATATTTTGGGCTATTAGTAAAAATAAATTACTAATGCCTGAAACATACTAAAATCTGAATGCTTAGAAAACAGCACCATTGCTCTAAGGTGTTTATAAATAGATGGTGGTCAGAGTGCCTTAAGGTCTGTGAAAAGAACCTCTTGCATTGTTGCCACAAAAATAAAAGGAACTTTTCTCAATGCTCTGTAGGCACTTCCAAACTTTCAAAAACCATGGACCTATTGCAGAGAAGCCATGAAAATTTTAGGAACAATACATTTACAAGTTTCTCTCTTTCCTGGGTTTTGACCTTATATTACTCACAATAGAACCATCTACCTTTTTTCAGGACAAGGACTAGGGATTCATTCTCTAGTAGAAGTTGGACTGTCACACCACTCCAGGGTGTATGACTACAGGCAAAAAATATGCCAAAGTTACTGTGAGTGTCAGAGTTCAAAAAAACAGTGGGCATCTGAAAAGAGAAGAAGGAACCAAACAAATTTCCCTGTTGTTTCTGGGAAGAAAGTAGACCCTCTACATCCTACTGTAGTACAGCCTGCAAGGTGCATGCCATTTTACACTCAGAGTTAACACTGTGTCTTATTCAGTTTGCAACAGTTTTGTGCTTAACTGCATCCGTTTGTTCATTCTATCTTGCTAAAATTGATTATTTGCTCAGAAAGCATCTTCCTCAGTATGCAGTGGCACCTTCCTCTGGATATTTATATGCAGACTTCTCACTCTCAGTCCTGATATGAACAAAGTTCAAGCAAGACCATCAGTTTCTTCCTAACATTCCTTCAAAAAGGCCTTGCTTTTCTTTTAGCATTGTTACCTGCAGAAGGTCTTTGCTCTAATAAAGACAAAAGACTAAACAATAAATAATTAAATACTGCTGCTACTACTACTGGTCCTACTAGCAATAGCAAAAAGCTAAAAGGATCCTTTCCACAAGAGCTAAGGTAACATTACTCCATTGTCCGCATCCCAGGCTCTCCAGTCTGTTATCTCTAGAAAGGTCCACTGAATTGCACTGCAAGCAGAAAAGAAATTGAGAAAAATGCATGTACAGACTGGTTGAGAGAACATTTTTTAATTATAGTTGGTTAGAGATAACACATGTGAGTGTACTATTCTTTCCTTCTGCTAGCCACTGGGAGCCACGCAGGCCACAGAAAGGCTTCACATGGATTAAAATGAGAGAATCTCTCCATCTTTCTGTTATTCAGATACATACTCAAAAACGTCTGGTTTTTGTTAAAGCATTTTTCTTTGTATAAAGCCTGCATTTTGGCTTGGATTTGGAAGGTTTATGAAAGTTACCGGCAATATTTTCTGAGCTAGTTTACCTTTTTTATTAGCCATCACCCTGTTTAAAAGGCAGAAAAAAGAAAAAAAAAAAAAAGAAAGAAAAAGAATCCATGTCATTCCAGAAGGAGTAAAGATACACACAGGAAAAAGTCCGAAATGTGTGGTATATATGGTACAAAGTTTTTTACTCAAAGCAACTCCCTTTTTTTCACGTATGACCTTCTCTCCATTAACCCATACATTAATCCATACACTCCTCTTGAAGGAAGTTCTACCAAGTAAAGTCAGGATAAAACTGGAATACAGAGCTCAGCATTTGTTTAAAGGGATTTAATGTCATATGAGGACAATTGGGGGTCAAAGGACAATATTAGATAGATACAGGGAAACATGCCATGAGAGAAAAATGGAGTCAAGGGGGACCTCAATATAATTTCAATTGGTCAAGTAACAGAATTCACAGGAATAAGAACTGGGAATCTTCCTCCATCCCCACCACCCACCCTCAAAATTTCATTCCAAACAAAACTGTTGTTTTAAATGAAAAGCATATTTTCTCATCAAGATTAATATATTACTATCAAGTTGTTTATCAAGTTCACTACTAATAAAAACATTTTGGAAACCTGCTGTGGTCCCTAGGGTTGCCTGAAGCATTCTATTCCAGGATGCTTCAGGAATGCTGGCCAGCTGCAAAACTGTGATGAGAGAAGAAACTTCTGGCATGCCTGCATGTACCACAGGATTTTCTCACTAAAGAAGCTGATCAAGAACATGGTGTATTATGAAAGCAATGCTGTGAGTGCTGTGAAATCCAACTTTTCATTAAGGGTCTTCAGTGGGAGTTTCAGTTGAAAGTCATCATGTATGATTTCTAGATTGAAGACAATTGTGTCTGCTGCTTTTGATACAAAATCTGAAGTTATATTTAACAAGTGTCCTTACTGGCAGTCATAATGCTATTTGGTAAATTAAGGGAGTATGTCTGAAACTAGGAAACATCACGTCAAAGTCCAAGGTACTAAAAAACGAGAGTCAATAAGAAACATGGCTGCATTTGTTCTTTATGGAACAATTGCTGGGAAGACTATGATTTCATTTTTCTACATCTAAATATACTGTAAATGTAATCTCCCTCAAAGACAAATGGTACAGTTTTGATGTTTACCTCAATGCCTCTGTACTAACTAGGTCTCTAGGCCAGAAAAAAATGAGCTGAAAAGTTTGAAAACTATGAGTTGTTTGAGATTTTTGCTACTTCCTACATCTGAACAGTCTGATAACATGAAGAGAATGAAGCTTTCCTCAAAGTATTTTGGCACTTTAAGTCCAGATCCAAAGCAAACCAGAGAATAAAGAAGAGGACAGAAAATTAAAGATAATTCTGTCTAAAGCTCTATGAATCTGGTCTCTGTTAAAGCAAACTTTGTACTTTTCCATCTGTGTAAATTATATGTATGTAGTAAGCAACAGGTTTTTAAGATCCTTTCTCTTTACCACCAAGACAGATTTTGGCCCCTAACTAATTCCTTGTTCTTTTTTATAAAGAACCTTCTGCTTTATCATAAAATGATCTTACAGCTTTTACTTAAGAAGAAATAACATTATATCTGTCTCTGGAAGGAATTGGCAAGGTAAAATTTACTTGGTACTACCTCAAGATCAAGAAAGCCAGAATGTCAGCCTGAGTCAAGTACAGCCAGCAAAATCCTACACCATTTTCAAATTACCCCAAAATTCTGGTTCAAAACCCAGGTTCTCTTTCACCCTAACAAACAGATAGAATGCAGGAAAAAAGTGCAGGCCTACACTTACCCTAAAGCCAGAGGTTTTAACAGAGGCCTCTGTCCAACATTTTTCTCAATAACAGTTTACACCATATTAGGAATAGAGAAAGAGGTCCTGTACTTACAGAGGTATGTGTGGCACTCAGAGAGTACTGTGTCATGTGCATTATAAATGGAAAAAGTTGGAAGTTAAAATTATCCCCATAGTACACACAGAAAACACCACCTTTGGGCTCTGATGGGGAAACAAATAATCATCATTTACCAGTTCAAAATTATTAGTCTACAGGAAGAATGTCATAAATTTATTTTATGAATAGGGCTCCTTATGATGTCTGTCTCCATACAATATGTCTGTCTCTATACAATAATATATAGAAGTTTTGGTGTTAGTGAACTTCCTAGAACTTCATTTTCTAAATATGCAAGTCTAAACAACGACAGATTTAGTGCATGCTCATGCTTGAATCCATTATGAGAACCCAGATCTTATACTTCTCAAACAAATACCAGTGTACCATGTGGAACCATAGTTCATTGTCCTAGCCCTATCTCCAACCAAAATAAATAAATAAATAAAAAGCATCTTTCAGAGTGTCACTCCTAAAAAAAAGGTGAGGAAACCAGCTCTTATAGACTCCAGGCAATGGAAAGTCCAGAACCCTGGCAATGCCTCACTCTCCTAATCATTACAACATGGGTTTTTTAAAAGTCTAACCTAAATCTTCCTAGGTTCACCCATGAGCTTTGGTTTTCTTTGTTTCTGAGTGATAATAAAGGAGTTGATACTTTGTCTTTTTTTCTAACATGAACTCTAATAAAGTTTTAGAAGTTCCAAATGTGTATAGGAGGAAAGAAAAAATGGAGGAAAAGTACAACCTCCCATTCGGCTTGATGTCATACAATCCCAACTTCTTGTGAGACTATAAGGCTGTATATAAATTAAGTATGAGAATCTGTATGACCTGGGCAATGTTTCAAAGAGTTCTGAAATTCCCTTCCACCAAGATAATTTTTTTATGCATATCAGCCTTACCTCTTGACAGATACTCTTCCCCCCCTTCTTCCTCCCCAGTCACCAGCACAATACTTCTTATCTTGTTCTTTGCTTTTCTGTTGTCCAGTAGGAGTGTTGAATATTTTAGAAGGAAAACAAGAGAAGAAAATAAGAGTGGTTTTGGGTTTATGCCAACTAAAACTGAAAGCAGATTATCTTGTCCTATCAATCTGATGTCTGTGTTATGGTATTCTATCATGACACCACACCAGAAGACTTTACAGGTGTCTGCCGAGTGGAAGGAAAGTGCTGAAAGAAGAGAGAGTAAGCCAGAGCTGCTTTCCATCTCAGCCTATTCCTGGAACCCAGACTGAAGTGGCACTGGGACACCACATCATCTTCTCTCATAGCATGAGTCACTTGAGTCCGTAGCTTTCACTCACTTCTCTAAAAATTCATTCATTCATTATTTTATCAGCTAAGATTACCATCTATGAAAGCTGGGATATAACAATTTCTGGTCTTTTTACAAAAGGCTATTTACTTATGTGTAGTTGAACTGCAGGCAGTTCTTCTATTTACTATATAAAAGCATGATATGGCTCTGGAGCTGCTTCACTGAAACAAGAAGAAAATAGGCAGAAGGAAAGATAATTCTGTCTTCCTCACATGATACCCACTGGTAACTCCAGGTCATAATTATATAACATGATGTCACAATTCAGGAAAAAACTTGTTTTCAGAGGGCAAGGGCAGAACAGTTTGTTGTTGCTTCGCTCCAAGAAGTCTGTGTTCCTTACACCCTTCTCAGTCTACAAACATCTTTTGTAGCCTCCACACATCAGCTTGCAAAGACTACCTATGTAGACGAGTCCCAAGCCGAACAGGTGCTTATTAGTCAGGTGTGGCCTTAAAGAGCTAAAATGCAAAATACATTTCAGTTCTGCCTTTTTTCTATTCAGCAGTGAAACCTACAAGCCTGCTTTTTAATGTACTTTGTTAATGGACCCCTAAAATATAGACTTTTAGGGTCCTTGACTATGAATAAGAATGTAATTATTTTCAATGGAAAACAATTTCAAGTAGGATTTTACTGAGAAACAGATTTGTATTAACAGTCAGCTTCAAAGGTAATCAGAGTGTTTCTCTGATTGCCTTCTGATTTGAGTTTGCTCGTCATTGTGTCTGAGACTTGTCACACAGACATTTTACATTTTAGACTCAGGAACACTCCCGCAGCAAGGCTCTGTGCTCTAGTAAATACTGCAGAAGAAAGGACTCAAGAATTTAGCGTTCTCCTCCCACCTTTATCAGTGGCCTGATGGGTTAACTCTAATCACTCTGCCTACCCATGGCTTTGCTTCTCTGTGATTTGAAGCTGATGATACTTTACAAAATACTTTGAGAGCTACTGATAAAAATTATCTACAAAAACCAGGCAGTATTGTGCTTATGGTAGAAGTTATTTGCATTAATAGCTCCTAATATTTGCTGCTTAAAAGTATCTTATTGTTTACAGATCCCCCTTTGTCTGAACATTCTTACCTCTTATTGTTCCAGACAGCACCTTTGTGCCTTTGATGGCTCTAGTCATTATCACAGATTCCCACTTCTAGTCAACTTCTCCCATTGTTTATATGAAGATTTCCTTTCACATGAAAAAGAAAAATCAGGGTTTTTTAAAAAAAGAAAGTTTGACTGCAAGACTGCATTGATTGACATAAGATGACTTGGAAGTAAGTTTAATTGTTAAACTGAAACTTTTTTCCTGTTTTTTTCTGTTGATCTGTCTAATTATATGTAAACTTTAAGCAGCAATTTAGGTAGGCAACAAAATATTTAAGACTGGAATCTGTCCATACTGAAGTCACTAGGAGATTTGTGCTGATTTTACTGGCAACATGAATCTCACCCTGAAATGTTATCTGACATAAAATTTATCAGACATAAAATTTCCTTCTGATTTCAGGCGTTCACTTTTTCCATTCTTCTAGCTGCATCCTACTTTTTTCCACCCTGAACACCTCTGTAGGAGGGAAGCAAGGAAAAGAACCAACTCTTTGTTTTCTAATTTCCAAAAGGCTTTTCTGTGAAGAAAATGACCAAAATTCTGGTATGGTATCTGGATAGCCTTGTCTATCTTTTGAGTTGGGGATAGTTCCTCAAGAGACATATAAATGCATGCTCACACTGACAAGAGATGGTCAAGGGTGCTGCACTTGCCACAGTCACTAAGTGACTTCAAATGACCAACTAGAGTGCACAACATTACCAGGAACACATATTTTATTCAAGAAGAAGCAATATGTCTTCTGGGCACCACTGCAGCACAGTAAAAAAGAAAGATGGGGTACAACCATAATCCCATAGCCAAGTGTTGTCACCCAAGCTGGGGTCAGTTCTGTGTTCTTACGATGATACTAGATAGCGATAAAGATATCCATGAAGATATCATTTCCTTGCACAGAATCTCACACTGTGACTTGCTCCTCAAAAACTGGGGCATTATCTAATTGGTAAAGCATTATTAACATAGCAGAATTCTTTCACCTCAAAAGTTAATTCTTTCTGAACACCCCTAGTGTAATGACATCAATCAATGCTCACTAGTGATTAAATTGTTTCATTAATGTTAACAGCTCCAAGTATTCTGCGGGCAGGCTGTCCACTGCCCTGGTGATCTTCAGGAAGAGGCTGCTTCTCTGGATATCTGGCTTTAATCTGTGCCCTTTAATTCCACTTACAACCATGTCGCTTTTGGATGTTATGGGTTTGAATTTTTTGGTATGTGTGTAACTATCACCTGTTAATAAATTACTACAACAAACATGTACAGGACATCTGAAAAGAACTACTAAGAACTGGCCAGCACCTACTTAAAATTCAATTGCAGCAGCAATTTAATAAAAACAACTCCTCCAGAATATGGCCATAAGGAAAGAGTTTGCACAATCTGTTCATCTGCATAATTAGTAATTGAGGACCTGAGAACAGTTGGAACATTGCTGTGGGCAACCCAGGTCAGATCACTGATAACATAAATAACAAAGATTCAGATTTCCAAAAACTACAAACATCAGAATGGAGCTAACAACAGCCCTAATAAGAGCACACAAAACAACCAGAAAGAGGGATAATTCAGAAAGCCATGAAAGGCCATAAGGCTACTGCAAAAAGCCACCAGTATGACATAAATTCCATCTGAAGCTTAAAAGAATCACAAAAAGAAAACAGGGGCAAAAAAAAAAAGAAAAAAGAGAAGATACATGAGAAAACACATTAACTTATTTTGCTTATCATTTGCATAATGGTACAAGTATATGAATACTTCTGCCAGACACATATTTACAGTATTTCACTTGAGCATTAGAGAAAATAATAAATCCAATTATTTTTACCCATGCAGTATGACTAATCATTTCAGGAGCAAAAATTCTTGTAGACACAATGCAATCCTTTGCTTTCATGAGATCACAGTGAAAAAACATGGGGTGCAAAAGGCACTGCAGACTCAGGTGTTCTGCTTTGGGAGATGATGAGTAATACCGGAGAGGTAGTGATGCACTAATCAGCTGCGGATTCATTCTTTCTAGTGATTTAGTTTGCTTTATCTTCATTGGATATAGACATGCATCAGGACACCAGACCAAGGTAGGCCCTTGCTAGATCTAAACTTTTTATACAATGGCTTCAGTTTGTCAGCTTCTTTTCTTATTCACAGTACAAAGCACTATCCAAATGAACTGGCTATCAACATGAAGTTTATGTGTATTTATTTCTTTCACCCTCCTCACAGATCATAAGTAATAATGACACAGAAGTCTGTTGATTTATATTGGCAGAAGGCCAGAGTTTTGCCATATGATACTAGATCACAAGATTAATTTTTTTGGCAAAAATAGGAAAAGCAGCCTATCTGCTTGGTTGTTCACCAATCCAGAATATGGCCATAAGGAAAGAGTTTGCACAATCTGTTCATCTGCATAATTAGTAATTGAGGACCTGAGAACAGTTGGAACATTGCTGTGGGCAACCCAGGTCAGATCACTGATAACATAAATAACAAAGAATTCAGATTTCCAAAAACTACAAACATCAGAATGGAGCTAACAACAGCCCTAATAAGAGCACACAAAACAACCAGAAAGAGGGATAATTCAGAAAGCCATGAAAGGCCATAAGGCTACTGCAAAAAGCCACCAGTATGACATAAATTCCATCTGAAGCTTAAAAGAATCACAAAAAGAAAACAGGGGCAAAAAAAAAAAGAAAAAAGAGAAGATACATGAGAAAACACATTAACTTATTTTGCTTATCATTTGCATAATGGTACAAGTATATGAATACTTCTGCCAGACACATATTTACAGTATTTCACTTGAGCATTAGAGAAAATAATAAATCCAATTATTTTTACCCATGCAGTATGACTAATCATTTCAGGAGCAAAAATTCTTGTAGACACAATGCAATCCTTTGCTTTCATGAGATCACAGTGAAAAAACATGGGGTGCAAAAGGCACTGCAGACTCAGGTGTTCTGCTTTGGGAGATGATGAGTAATACCGGAGAGGTAGTGATGCACTAATCAGCTGCGGATTCATTCTTTCTAGTGATTTAGTTTGCTTTATCTTCATTGGATATAGACATGCATCAGGACACCAGACCAAGGTAGGCCCTTGCTAGATCTAAACTTTTTATACAATGGCTTCAGTTTGTCAGCTTCTTTTCTTATTCACAGTACAAAGCACTATCCAAATGAACTGGCTATCAACATGAAGTTTATGTGTATTTATTTCTTTCACCCTCCTCACAGATCATAAGTAATAATGACACAGAAGTCTGTTGATTTATATTGGCAGAAGGCCAGAGTTTTGTCATATGATACTAGATCACAAGATTAATTTTTTTGGCAAAAATAGGAAAAGCAGCCTATCTGCTTGGTTGTTCACCAATGCTTAATTAATATGAATGCTTGAGGACCAAAAATATCAAATAAAGTAAAAGGGGTCTCTAGGTTCTCTGCATTTACAAAAATCAAGATTTATTTGTCTCAGACTGAGGTGACATAAAAAATAATACCTGGAGGCAGAGCTATGTTTGCAATTCTGTCCCTTGTAGGAACATGATGTTATTTGCAATGGGATTAACATAGTGGTTGGAACTGTAATGCCTTTGTCCCTTGGGTATATAAGGTAAAAGATTAGGGTAAAGGATGAACACAGAAATAAAAAATGCCAGAAACAGGAATTTACAAATGTGACAGCAGTGAAATCAGTTGCACAGAATATAAATACCATCGATCAAATAGTTACTGCAAAGGACAATTGTTTTTATTTTAATTACATTTCATAATCTTAAAGATATGTACCTATTGGACGGGAAAATACTATCGGGTAGGATGTGCAAAAACCTGTTTATCTCCATTCTTCCAAACCAAACCCAATGGGTTGTTATCCCAGTCTTTTGGTCAGAGTCTAGAAGCAGGCATATAAAACCTATGGAAATAGCTGAACATAGAAAACCATACAGCACACAAATGAAGTGCAGAAAGGAGGAAGTCTTGAAATTCTTTCCAATGGAGGTAAAAGCAATTACCAGTAACACTGAGAGAAAGAAAACTGGTATGGGCGAAGAGAACATCAAAGCTTTTCCCCGGGTTCACTATGCCCTGCAAAATTAGCTTAACACTTGTGGGCTATTGCATTTCCCCATTTTGAGTTAAAGAGCAGTTATAGACTCCAATCTGAAATACAGATTAAGTGTAACAATCTAGCTGCAGATTACTTTTGATACAGGAAAACTTGATAAGGCTGATACCACTTTTTACAACTGTTATGCAGAAATAATGAAGTATCTATCAGCATTCCTCTTGCTCTTGCTTAAAATTAACCAATTAAAAACTAAAATTCTCCTGGACCCTCAAGATCCTCAGCTCATTCTGTTGGATGAAAAGATCTGAAATCATTTAACAGGTCAATAATCCAAACCCTAACTACAAATTAAGTTGTTTAAGTAGGTCTCATCTGACTTTTGAAGCATAAGATTTGTCAAAGTATCTTCCCTTTTAAGTAGCATTAATTTCCCTTTCACATGATTTTTTAGGGTCATTTTAGAACAGTACAGTTTTACAAGCACCAACCATGTCCATATGCTTTTCTTTACCTCTCCACCACACCAGTGTGGCATGAGCTTGATAACATTCTATGATTAAATGATCGGCTTGATAGATGGGGGGAGAGCAGTGGATATTGTCTACATGGACTTCCGTAAGGTTTTTGACATTTTATCCCATAAGATCCTTGTAAACAAGCTGTTGATGTACGGGCTGGGTGAGCACGCAGAGAGGTGGATTGAAAACTGGCTGAATGACCAGGCCCAGAGAGTGGTGATCAGTGGAACAAAGTCTAGCTGGAGGCCAATAACTAGCAGTGTACCCCAGGGGTCAGTGCTGGGGCAAGCCTGTTTAACATCTTCATTAATGATCTGGATGATGGGGCAGAATGTACCCTTAGCAAGTTTTTTGGTGGCACAAAACTGGGAGGAGTGGTTGATATACCAGCAGGTTGTTCTGCCACCCAGAGGGACCTTGACAGGCTGGAGAAATGGGCTAACAGGAACTTCATGAAGTTTAACAAGGAGAAGCCCAAAGTCCTGCACTGGGGGAAGAACAACCCAATGCACCAATATATGCTGAGGGTCACCCCGCTGGAAAGCACCTTGGTAGAAAAAGACCTGCTACAGTTCTAATCTGGAGTCACCATCAGGTCCACAAGATATTGTCTCTTCAGTCTCAACAAAATTTTCAGAAATATTATAAAGGCACAGTTGGTGCTTTGAGACAATTCTCTCATATGTCACATTCCTTCAACAAGAGGAGTAATGGCCACCTGCAACTTCTCTGAAACTCTTTTCACTTTCCAGAAATATAACACATAGCCAGAAAGGGCACTGCTAAGCAGCTTATAACAAGGATTACATAACAGTTTTTCAAAGCACTCAGTTTGCAAGAAAGATAGTTCCTAAGATACCCAGGGTATGTTATGCACCATCTCACCTTCAGAAGGCAAAAACTGCAAATACAATCACCGTACACAACTATGGGTGCTTTTTTCCACTGTGCAGCTGATCACACAAATCAGTTTTCTGCTTCCTTACTAAATTGTCTAGATTTTAAAAGGTAAATAGTAATGAAAATCAATGCACACTTGCGATTTTTACATATATTTTTTGTTAAATCTCATTGATATTTTATGAATCTCAAAATCTATTCTACCCAAGGATAGTCTATACTCCCTTGAATAACTTGCCCCAGTTAATTAGAATACACTGAGCTCAGCACTTTTGTTCATGAACACAGCCATCAGTCTGGTTTTAGTTTTGGAGATCATTTGTTTGTTATAATTCTGCCAGATCCATTCATCTGTGACCAAGAAAAGCCATCTGTCTGGATGGATAGATATGATGGTACACACATAATATATCTATCAAGATAGATATCTATCAATACATATACACATATATCTATCAAGACCCATATGCGTACAGTATACACAGTGGAGATCGTGGACTAGCTTACTGTTAATTCGCAACATACAACTGCTGAGGCCAAGCCCAGGTGGGACACAAAGCAAATGAGAATATGGGACTATCGCACCTTATGGAACTCCTCTTTTCAGCCACCACATTTAACTTTTTTTCTCTTCTTCCTACATTGTGGGCCACATTCCCAATTAACTGCGAATTCCAAATTAACTTCTTTAGAAGACACATTGGAAACCACAATGACAAGTTTGTACTGGTTTGGAAATGCCATCAAAATCCTGATTTAAAAGAAAGCCAAATTTATATTAAACATGTAAGATGTTGGAGGTAGATTAGGTGGACTTGGTCCTGTTGGTCTCTTTGTTGAACAGTTTCTCCCATGGATAGCCTACTGATAGCTGTATTGTTCTTCTGCGTGACTTGCACTGGCAGGAGCAAGGGTCCATCACCTGGCCTTGCACTATGTGTAATACAGATATTGCGGAGCGGGGATTAAATGCCCGAGATACTTGGAATACTACTTAAAAGGAGAGGAAAAGTTTTGTACATATGTCAGCCAATGCCTTTTGAACTCGACACAAACTTCAGGTCTTGAGCACCTGTGATTGCTAAAGATCCCCTGGCACCTTTTCCAGGAGTGGAGAATGTTAGCTCCAGTGTCTTGGCCAACTTTCAACAAGGGTAACTATACTCTGCCAGCATAATTTCCCTTGGAACTGCAGTTGGAGCAGTTATTTTTTACTTCCTCCTCCTAAAAACAGTGTTCTGTTTTTTCTGGAATGGAGGAGTTGCTGTGTTCCGCCCCAGAGGTGGCTGCATTTCAGTGGTGGTTGAATTGATCTTTAAGTGCATACAGCTGGCAATACACTTGGAGTCCCTTCTGGAGTAGAAAGCATTTTGTAAGTATAGAGTAGTCTTAAGAAGGTAGCACAAGATGAGATGTTATACACCCAAACCCTGACTCATTTCTTACTCTCCCAATTTGAGTAGACCAGCCCTCAAATCAGATTAGTATGAAAACATATTTTGGCCCTGAATAGTTAGTACAGTAACTACAAAAAAATACAGGTTTTTTGCTTCTGGGACGTAGGATGTTACATATCACTTGGTAAAAAAATTGTGAATTCAATGCATCTATCTGCCTTCCTTCTGCCTCTCACAAATACATACACTACATATTAAATAAGACTGACCTCCTTAATTTTAGAAACAGGCTTGGTGGGTGGCAATTTTTAAAGTAGCTTAACACAAAACACACAACAGAACTATGAAAAATGCTCTGGTTACACTGTTTGGCACTTAATGGTTTGGATCAGTCCCAAAGCCAAGCCACTGAAAAAATCCTCCCACTCCAAGGGCTGCGCAAGGTGACAACGCCTCCTCTAAGAAACATAAACTTTACTCACATGGTTTAGCCTGCCAATTGTTCTCATCTAGTAAATCACATACTCTTCAAATGTGTTTTGGGACTAGGAGGGGGAGGAGGTGTGAGAAGTTAAACTGTGCAGCTGATGAGGGAAGAGCTGGCTCTTTGAACCAACAGGCTGAGCACACAATAGCATAAATACCCTTTCAATATTTTGCTCATTTCAGCAAGCAGCACCAGGAAAAATCATTTTCCAATTAGTCAGCAGGTTTCAGCATCATTAGCTTCTATATCAGATTTGCTACCATTCAAAAATGCATCAGGAGACAAAGCAGGAAGAGTTAAGTATCTTTACTGGAATCTGAGGTCTGTAAGGAGGTGAAATTAGATTAGCTCCGTGGAAATGGGGACAGTTTACATTACCAGAGGGGCCCTACCTGTCTCTAGGCTTGACAATGAACAATACCTTTAGCATATGGCATTACGATGGATTAGAGATCAAGTGCAATTAATCCTAATATAGCCTTTCTTGAACCTCAGTGGCTTGTTAGTTGGAGGAAAAAAAAAATCTGCTGTCCCCAAAGTGTCAGGTGAAACTCTCATTTGAGGTAAGGCTACCATGTGGAGCTGTGCCTCCATCTGGTGACTCCCTTTTGTGATATTCAAACAGAAGGTGTTTTAATGAGGCTTTTATAGCAAGCACCACCTGCCACTGATCTTACTCTCTAAAAAGGTATAATTGAGGGTTGGTTTTACAGTATGGCTTGAAACTTAACCTTGGGAATTCATCAGGAGATGCAAATCCGGGAGTGATGTTGTAATCCTAAAATGCCATATTTTGGGTTTTGGTTTAGAGTGAATTGGTTAGAGAAAATTGTGGTTTGGCTAATTGCAACCAGTTATATGGTAGCTTCCCCCTTTTCAGATGGATTAATAGAAGTGTCATCTTAAAATTAAATATCCGAACTGATGGTGACCATATGTCTCCATTCAGACCCTTGTATATTAGTGATACAGCTAAACTACAGGCAGCTCCTAGGACAAAATGTTTTCAGCACTACTAATATTTACATGGTTTTGATTTTATGACCCCTTATAATGTTACTAATGTTACTAAATCTATATTAAAAAATGGCTATGATAACAGTGGGAAAAGCTGAACCAACTCTACTTTTTTCTAAAAAATAAATTTGAGTTACAAGAAAAGCAGTGTCTATCTTCCACCACCATGCATTTATTTGTGAATTTTCTACCTGCTGATGCCCATTCATTAGTTATTCAATGAGTGCACAAGTTATTTCACTGAGGTGCATACAACACTTTTTTGTAGTACTCTGTATTGAAACTCTTGCTGGCAGCCAACAGCACGGCACAATCACCATCACTTCATGTTATTCTTGAACAGGCTGTTAACTACCCTCCCTCTAAACTGCATGCTTACCTTAACACTATGCCTGTGGAATGAACAATGAATCCCAGAAGAGTGCCACAAGACTGAGTCAGAATTATTTTGTGAAGCATGGGGTCATCAGCACTCCTACTTCTGTCCTTCCTCCTCTAACCCCTTTAATGGCAGAGACGTCGATTCCCCATACTATTTCATGGGTACTGATTCGTCCTTGCCTTACTTGTTTCCCATTCTTGTCCATTCATCTGCTCAGAAGTTCAAGGATAAATCATTTTCCCCTTAAACTGGGTGCCAGAGAGTTGACAAGTTATTTAACATGACTTTGAATAAACATGCTTCAGAAAACCTGTGTTGGGGTAAGAGGAAGGGAAGCACGGCATTAAAAAAAAGCTTTGCAACTAAGAGAATAATGACACTTTAACCACGCATGAGCTTCAACAACTCTTAGAATAATAATAATCACTATGACAGTAATGGTAGGACAGCAATTCTGTGATGCTTGAACTTCAGTTTTAAGGCAAGTTTAAACTACAGAGTTAAATGAAGGAGAACCTTTTATTCCAAAGTAAAGTAAAAAATAACTTCTTTTGCACCATGATGCCTTCAAGTCATAGCCTGAGTAAAATTTAGCCTGAAGGGTGCAGTGGTCTTTCTTATCATGCCCTCAGAAATGAACAAGATGAAGGTCCTGGCTTTGCCTCACAGAGCTTTACACTTTCACTACCCAGATAATTATGTCAAGGCACTACATGTGCCTTCACATGTAGGCACAGCTCAGCACTCCTTAGATGCACACAGTGTGAGCTGACTGGGAACTGTGCGCACAACAAGCAGCTCTGAATGCTATTCTCAGAGCTTCAGAGTTCAGTCAAATCAAAGCCCATTTTTATCTTCAAGCCCCCACTGGCCTTTCCACAGAGATTGTTTCCATGCCTAACATTCGTGACAGAAAAAAGTAGTTTCTTCTATATACATACAGCTCTCTGCTCTGACGCATGTGCTTTTCGGAATAATTGTGGGCTGGGGAACAAAGGCAGCAGGAAGATTTTTCAGGCAAAGCTAGAAAAGCTAAAAGATGAAAATTTCATCAAAATAGTAAGTGACTGAAACAGGAGTTTGGAGCAGAAAATATTACTCAGTCTTAGCTGTGAAAGTAATGAGTGCCTACAGGACACATATTTGTGCATGTCACAGAACTACTGTATTCAGATGATGCTCTGTGAAGAGAGAAAGGGAAAGTAAGGCATAGGTTGAAGGACAGGTGAGCTGCCTGCCCTGTGCTCTCAGGTCTTTAATTGTCAGTGTCTGACAGCTAATAGCAGTCCTCATCAAATCATAGGCCAGAAAATAAGATTTTATCAGAATCTTTTTTGTACATTTCATAAAATGTATACCTTACTATAAAAATGCCAAGTCTTT
This sequence comes from Pygoscelis adeliae, assembly GCF_000699105.1. Taxonomy (NCBI): domain Eukaryota; kingdom Metazoa; phylum Chordata; class Aves; order Sphenisciformes; family Spheniscidae; genus Pygoscelis; species Pygoscelis adeliae. The sequence continues at coordinate 3,482,635 of NW_008825114.1, forward strand.
AAGCGTGAATTCACTACCCATAACATGGGATAGTAGACAACTGTTCCCCAAGCCGGTGTAACATTTAAGTTTCCTTCTAGAAAACAAAGGCAAGAATTACTTTGAATAAGACTTGTTTCTGTGGTATGTTGCCCAAAAGGCAAGAATTTGCATAGCTTTAGTGCTGGATTTAGCCTGAACCTTCAGTAACAGGAAGTTAGCCAACTACACCATGGAGCAAAGCAAATTACTTTCACAAGGCTCGTAATATGTCATTCATTAAGATGACTGTCTTGGCGTCCAGTGTGGGTATCCGCTTGCTCTACCATAGAGCCTGAGGGAATACGAAAGATGCCAAGCCACTAAAAGAACTGAGCAATAGAAGCCACTGTGGTCACAGGGCTAATGCCAGCACCAAAGGCATGTACCAACCTAACTGCAGATGTTAACTCTGGCTATGTAACTCAGTATGTGGGTCTTTCAGATTAAATAAGCTGAAAAATTACAAAAGTTTCATCCTCTAGCTCATGTGCATTCGCCTGAGTAGGCCTATAATTCACTGTTGCTCAATATAATCTTCAATTTTTTTTTCTCCTTCACGTTCACTTCTTCTCCCAAACTTCCTTTAAGCAGGCTGACTTTTTAATGGCTAATATGAATTTCAGAAATGTTGTATTAGGAATAATCTCCTGTTTGTATGAGCAAATATTCTTACACACTCATGGGTGAAAATCTATAGATATGGTCAGCAATGCAAATGCACAAAACTATTTTCTGTGTCTTTATGTGTGAAACATTTCAGACCTGCTGAAAATAATCTGCTGTACTGAGTCTAAAGAAACTAAAAAACCTGAATGCTAAAGAAATTAGCATGGAGATGCCTAAATTGCTTTCCAGAAAATAACCAGTATAACTTTTTCACTTTCATGCTGTTACTTGAGGCCAATGTAAAACAGGAGTATTTCTTCTAAATGCAATGGATAGCATCAAAATAAAGGCTGAATGAGACAAATCAACTTCTTCATCTTTGGAGTTTGACTAAGCAGTTTTTAAAAATGCTCAAATCAATTGAACAGTTTTCAACCAGTTATATAAATTTAGAAATTCAGACTTCCTTAAGCTAGATGAGGAGAGGGGAGAGAAGGGATAAGGGGTTTACAGCTGAATTTTATTTATGCAGTACCATCAGCTATATTTGTTAGGATGCACTACAAAGGGCTGATCCTTTTCTTTGACTGGATGAACACACCTACATGTCTATCATCAATTGTCTCTTAAGTGATTTCAGAATCTGATTTCTGTAAGTATCCCTGTTTCTATATATAACCCAAAGCCTGATTACATAGAAGTGAATACAGAAATGTTGTGGACTTTAAACTGGTGACAGCTTAGAAAGAAACCATTCCATAGTATAGCATTTGATAGTATATATCAGAGCAGAAGTACAGGTAAGCTTTTAAGTGATGAGACACAAGGATTACACCAAACACACTCACTGATAAGCTATATCTGCAGGACAACCTCATGGTGTCCCTTGTTTACAAGCTAACAATCGCAACCTGGGAAAACAGACTTCAAGACTGAACCCTGAGCCAGTTTTGAAGCCAGACTAGAATTATTTCTGTGGAACACCTATGAGCAGCTATTAACCTGTTAAGTGTTCTCCGCATTTTGCCTTGTGTCAGGCAACCTCTCCATCTCAGAATATGTCTCTTCTTCCACCTGCCCACCTGTACAAAAGCTTTCGGG
>NW_008825114.1:3484425-3488665 GCF_000699105.1 Pygoscelis adeliae
AACCTGGTACCCATAGCTGCAGACTGAAACCCCTCAGTGCTTCACTTTAGGAGCCTATGTGCCCTGCTCTGTGATTCTTCTCTGTTTGCTGCCAACTATTACACTGCAAAGGATATAAGCTTCTGGTAGCATAAATCCAACCAGCCTTGCCAACTCCCACAGTTTTATTATGAATGTTGCAATATGCAACCTTAATTAAAGGTTCATATGATACTATAATTCCTGACTTTGAATGTCCTAATTTTCCTTCATTCAAAATGTCAGTCACTGTCTATTTCTGTTAATGAGGCCAAATTTAAGGTGTTTTCCTTCTTTGCAGCTTCATGAATAGTAGTGGGCTACACTTCATAGAAATGGCCACCAGCTCCCTCTGCTTTCAGATTGGTGTGACCAGGACTAACTGAAGATACCCGTAATAAAGTAATCATCCACCGCATCACAGAAAGCCTGATAAAAGGCAGATGATGCGAACAGCTGGCAAGAGTCTTGAAGCACAGTACAAAAACTTTGAAGGCGGTTGAAAATAGGGAGTGGAGAGAAGAACATCAAAGAAAGTAGAAGCAGGACAATCTTTATATGGCCACATTACAGAAATCAGGTACTGATGAAGGGCCTAAACCCTACCCTACACCAGAGCTCCTCTCTTTTCCTACCCCTTGCTTTTTGCATAACCTTGTTGAAGCACAATAGTGCTGTTCCTCTGTTATTGCCAGGCAAGGAGGTCCAGAACAAAGTTATCTGTGAACAACTCCCAGGACCCACTGATGAATCTATCAAGCAGCCACATGAGCTAGAACCATGCCCTTGCCCCTGAAGACCCTCCAGAGGTACTCAGAGGTAGCAAAGGCTTCTCCCACCACCCTTTTCTACTTCTAGAAAGGACAAGGTAAACAGGCTGAGGGTGTCAAATCCATCTTTCACCTTAATTTCTGTTTGAATGTAAGGAATGTTTGAAAATAGAATAGTCCCACTGCCCAGAAAAATAGGCTAGGTGAGCTCCAGAGGACCTGCCACCTCCAGTTTCTACAAATCTGTTACTGAGATTTTTAATTTCTCTCTTACAATTCCTTTCTATATCTGGAATTAAAATCTTTGTACAAACTGGTGTCGTATGTTTTATATCTGGACATTTCAGAATGCCCATTAATTCGTCGTCATTTTCTTTTGCATTCTACCCCCTTCGTTGTGTTCAGAAGGAAGTCTGTTACCTTTTCCCTTCATGCTCTTTTTCTCGCAGCTTTTGTTCCCCACCTGTCTTGTGCTGTATCAAGGCACGAACAGGCCCTGCCTCCAAACAGGGCCTTCCCCAGCCAGTCCTGTGTATTTTCACCATATGGCACAGGAGAGAATTTTCCTGGAGTCAAGTGATAAAGTTGCATTTCTATTTCCAGTGGCAAGCATCCAGCACCAATGTGAGGTTGAGAATGAGAGTCTCAGGGCTGTCAAAGCACTGTTCAGTTGGGTTACTGCATACAGTAGTGCAACTGGAGAGAGTTTTCTTGTTGGCGTGCCCTGGGACTGCAGCTGGACTCAAATTCCTCAAAATGTAACTGAAAAACATTTGCATTCTAGCCACAATATCCAACACAGATTATACTTCACTATTCATCTCCAGCACTGAAAAGCTCCAGACCCCAACTGGAGAGACCAAACCCAGATGGCAAAGGGTTCCTTCCTAATGAGGAGCACTCAGTCACCACAAACAAATGTCTCCTCAAACCTGTCATAACATTCGTGGTATCTGGCACTGGGAGAGAGAGGAGGAAAGGGCTGGGGTTTGTTTGTTTGCTGGGGGGAATTTTTTTAAGTGGGGGAGGAAGGAAAACATTCTTCTCCTCCGAGGGATGTGCTTGAAGATTCAGCCCGAAAGAGGCAGCTGAGGAATCCCCTCAAAAGGGTCTGTGAGACTGTCCACACACCGGAGGTTAGATTAACCCAAATGCAGAGGGCCAGCACCACGTCTGCAAATTCATTTAGTTCCAGTTAAGGTCTTGAAATAAGGTTTGTGCAGTACTTGAGTGCTGCACATATGCTTTGGCCTTCATCCTTTTTAGAGTGCTTATATGTCAGTGAGAGAAATAACATGTGACTCACCATAAGGAATTAGCTGTCGAGCAAGGTCATTTGGTAAGCATATTAATAAGGCACAGCACTGGTTAGGGGAAAAAAATCTCATCTCCAGCATTGCTCTTCCTTTCTTTTATGAAACTTTTACCTATTCTTGGGTCACCTTGAAGAAGAGCATTGATACAGTAAGGAAGAAATCCTTACTGAATACCAAATATAAAATCTGTTTGAATAGGTTTTAGGAGAAACATATCCTCTTTTTTCTTTCACTAAATAGTACAATTAAACAAGCTGGTGGTATTCAAGTCACTTTTGTGGATCATGAGGCTATAATGGCTGTGATAACTGTGTCATTATTGCCACTTTAATGTCTGGCAAATTCTTCCCATCCTAGCCATCATATGTCCCTTATCACCATAACATCTAACCACCTACTGTTTTTATTACATCAACTGCCATACTACCTTTTCAATGTAGAGAGAACTGGTGGGAGGTGAGGGGATGCCACCAAGGTGGTGGTGCTGGAGCCCTTGTCCTGCAAGGAGAGGCTGCAGGACCAGGGTTGGTTCAGCTGGGAAAAGGGACAACTTCAGGGGCACCCAGCAGCATCCCCAGCATCAGCAGGAGGGGATGGAGGAGATGCAGCCAGGCTCTTTACAGCGCTGTGTGGCGGCAGGGTGAGAGGCAGCACAAGCTGAAACAGGAAAAGCTGAGACTTGGAGATAAGGAGAAACCTTTTCCCCATGCGGACAGCCCAGCAGTGGGGCTGGGGCCCGGGGATGTTGGGCTGTCTCCAACCATGGGAGGTTTCACACCCTGACTGGATGAAGGCCTCAGCAGCCTGGTCTGAGCCCATGGCTGAGCCTGCTCTGGGCAGGGGCTGGGGCTGGAGAAGTCCCCTCCTGCCAGCCTCCATTGTCCTGTGATTTCTATGGACTGTTTTCCCTGTTGTATTTGAAGGAATGGAAGCACAGAGAAATGGGGTGACTAATTCTATGATCCAAAGTTACACAGAAAGCCAATGGCCAAGCAAGGAATTTAATTCCAGTCTCCATTGAAGCATGAACCTCTGGATTCCACTGAACCCAGGGACGCAGGTTTCAAGACTCTAAGACATACTTGTAGCTGGAGTTGTGTTGAAGGGGGTTGCCTAGGGTGAGGCAGTCAGCCCTACGCATTGTGACTGCCTCTGCTAAGAAAAAAAGGAGGGTGATTGTAGTAGGCGATTCCCTTCTGAGGGAAACAGAGGGCCCAGTATGCCGACCAGACCCGTCCCACAGGGAAGTCTGCTGCCTCCCTGGGGCCCAGGTCAGAGACATTACTCGGAAACTCCCTGGTCTGGTACGGCCTTCTGACTACTACCCGCTGTTGGTTATACAGGCTGGCAGCGATGAGGTGGCAGAGAGAAGTCCTGAAGCGATCAAAAGGGACTTCAGGGCACTGGGGCGACTGGTTGAAGGATCAGGAGCACAGGTAGTGTCTTCCTCAATCCCTGCAGTGGCAGGAAAGAATACTGAAAGGAACAGGAAAACACACCTGATCAACACGTGGCTCAAGGGTTGGTGCCATCTGCGGAATTTCGGCTTTTTTGATCATGGGGAGGTTTACACGGCACTGGGCCTCCTGGCGACAGATGGAGTTCAGCTGTCTCACAGGGCGAAAAGGATTCTTGTTCATTAATTGGTGGGGCTCATCGAGAGGGCTTTCAGCTAGGTTCGAAGGGGGAAGGGGATAAAACCAGGCTCACTAGAGATGAGCCTAGGGGTAGCATGCCACTGCTGGGGGCAACATCGATAGCCCAGCTCAAGTGCATCTACACCAATGCACGCAGCATGGGTGGTAAACAGGAGGAGCTGGAAGCCATTGTGCAGCGGGAGAGATATGACTTAGTCACCATCACAGAAACATGGTGGGGTGACTCACGATTAGAGTGCTACAATGGATGGCTATAAACTCTTCAGAAGGGACAGGCAAGGAAGGAGAGGCGGTGGGGTGGCTCTGTATGTTAGGGAGTGTTTCAGTTGTTTAGAGATCAACGATTGTGATGATGATACAGTTGAGTGTTTATGGGTAAGGATGAGGGGGGAGGCCAATGAGGCAGATATCCTGCTGGGAGTCTGTTATAGGCCACCCAACCAGGATGAAGGGGCGGATGAAGTGTTCTACCAGCAGC
>NW_008825114.1:3490608-3493431 GCF_000699105.1 Pygoscelis adeliae
AAGGCCAATGGCATCCTGGCCTGTATCAGAAATAGTGTGGCCAGCAGGAGCAGGGAAGTGATCGTGCCCCTGTACTCGGCACTGGTGAGGCCGCACCTCGAATACTGTGTTCAGTTTTGGGCCCCTCACTACAAGAAGGACGTCGAGGTGCTGGAGCGTGTCCAGAGAAGGGCAATGAAGCTGGTGAGGGGTCTGGAGAACAAGTCTTATGAGGCGCGGCTGAGGGAACTGGGGTTGTTTAGCCTGGAGAAAAGGAGGTTGAGGGGAGACCTTATTGCTCTCTACAACTACCTGAAAGGAGGCTGTAGCGAGGTGGGTGTCGGTCTCTTCTCCCAAGTAACTAGCAATAGCACAAGAAGAAACGGCCCCAAGTTGCGCCAGCGGAGGTTTAGATTGGACATGAGGAAAAATTTCTTTACTGAAGAAGTGGTTAAACATTGGAACAGGCTGCCCAAGGAAGTGGTTGAGTCCCCATCCCTGGAAGTATTTGAAAGATGTGTAGATGAAGCGCTTAGGGACATGGTTTAGCGGACATGGTGGTGTTGGGTTGATGGTTGGACTTGATGATCTTAGAGGTCTTTTCCAACCTTAATAATTCTATGATTCTATGAAGGCAGTGATGACCAAAGTACTGAAAAGAAGAAACCAGTCTTTTTAGTTGTCCCGGTCCAGCTTTTAGTTCCCAGTCATTTATGTTGTCCACGGAAGTCAATTTTGTGGGAGAGAATACGCGAAAGTATGACCAGTAGCAACTTACTGCTCAAGAGGCCAAAACAATTGATGTGAGGAGGACCTCTGTTATTAGACTGCATTTGCTTCATATAGCCTGTCTGACTGAAGCTGTTTCGAGGATGAAGGGCTGTTGCATGCAGAATTTAAATCTTGGGTCAGGTAGCACAGTGTCCTGTAAGAAACAAAGGCTAGACCCTGTACTCCTGCATTATAAACGGACTTTGGTTATGTAAGTTGACACTGAAGAGCACCAGACTGAAAAGCTATAGCAGTTAGCTTTTACATGTGACTTACCAACTGGATTCAATTTTATTAGAAATGGGACTGGATGTAACAGAGCACAGAGTTACGAAACCCACAACATAAAACTCCCAAAACTTTTATGCTTAAATATAAAGGGTAGGGATTCAAAATTACAGGGGAGGATGGAAATGAGGGAAAGACACTGTAAGAGGAGACTTTGAAGCTGTGACAGATGTGGTTGATGTAAATGGAGAAGATATACAGCAGAGGATCTGATCCAAGGACCACTCCCACAGTGAGCGAGACCATAGTGAGAAATCTCCTACCCCCTTCCTGTGACCCTGGAACAAGCTAATATTAAACAGCGACTAGGCAAAAACCAGAAAAAAGAAAGGCTTATGGCTTGACTGAGATTTCTAAGAACTGAAAGTCTGAAGAACTACCAGTTGCTCGATGCCACTGTAAAAACTGAATAAAAAATTAGTATGTCAGTTTGTTCCACACAGGCACTTTCCTCTAATACCGAATCATAGGCTTCCCAAAAATTGTGCTAATATCTGGGATGCCCATACAGAGTTCAGAAAAGTAATGGTTGGATGCCACTACACCTAGTGGTTTTTTGGAGCTCAAAGAATACAGTAAGGTTATTTTTCTTAAGAATCTTGTGATTAGTGGCTCACTGTAACAGCTGATTTCATTTTTTGTTGACACTTTCATTTTTTTCAAAGGTTGTTATTTTGTTCCAGCTAGTCATCAGACTTATTGAAAAGACAATGCTGGCATGTTCTATTCAAAAAGCAGGTTTTATTTTAAGTTTGACCAACACTCCTAACAAAGCATTTTTTGTTGTTCAGATTTGTTCCAGAGCTATATATAAGTGAATGCTGACTTATGCCCTAGCCCTTCGGCTTCCTTAGAGTAGGTGAATAAAATGTCTCAGAAGTCCCTCATTTCTGACACACCAGCTAACATCATGTGCACTGAGACTAGTGACAATATACCCAGTCTATTAATACATGGCTCCATGGCTGGTGTCTCCACCAGAATTTTGGGTGTTTCGATAATGGGATGGTCTACATGGCACAAGGCCTGCTGGCATGGGATGGGATTAATCTTTCTCAAGAGGGAAAAAGGGTCTTTGCTTACAAGCTAGCGGGGCTTATTGACAGAACTTTAAACTAGGCTTGAAGGGGGAAGGGGTTAATATCAGGCTCACCTGTGACAAGACATGGGATGACATGCCAAGCTTAGAGGGACGGGGTGCTAGTGAGGGCCCTCAGCCTGTTGCTCTGAGATGTGCTGGGTACACTGGAGCACACCTGAAGTCTTACGAGATGAGCCAGGGGCTCCTGAGGTAATAGGAGCCAACAGGGGAACACTGGTAAAATACCTCAAAGGAATTAAGGTGTGTTCTTCTAAGAAGGTGACACTGCCGACAGGCCAGCTGAAGTGCCTCTACACCAATGCACGCAGCATGGGCAACAAACAGGAGGAGTTGGAAGCCACCGTGCTTCTAGAAAGCTACAATCTGGTTGCCATTACCGAAACTTGGTGGGACAAATGTCTTGACTGGAGTGCAGCTATTGATGGCTACAGGCTGTTCAGAAGGGAGAGACGAGGAAGGAGGGGTGGAGGAATTGTCCCCTCTGTCAAGAAATGGAAAGATTGTGAAGACCTGTCTCTGAAGAATAGCCAGAGCAGGTTGAAAGCTTATGGGTAAGAACTAGAGACCAAGGCAACAAAGGGAACCTTGTGGTTGGTGTTTAGTACAGGCCGCCTGATCAAGGGGAGCCTACTAACAAAGCCTTCTTACTCCAGCTACAGGAGGCATCGTGCTCACAGGCTCTC
>NW_008825114.1:3495286-3517247 GCF_000699105.1 Pygoscelis adeliae
CCTCTGCTCTGCTCTGGTGAGACCCCACCTGGAGTACTGCGTCCAGCTCTGGAGCCCTCAGTACAGGAAAGACATGGACCTGTTGGAGCGGGTCCAGAGGAGGGCCACAAAAATGATCAGAGGGCTGATCTCCTATGAGGAAAGGCTGAGAATTGGGGTTGTTTGGCCTGGAGAAGAGAAGGCTCCAGGGAGACCTTATTGCAGCCTTTCAATATTTAAAGAGGGCTTATAAGAAAGATGGGGACAGACATTTTAGTAGGGCCTGTAGCGATAGGACAAGGGGTAATGGTTTTAAACTAAAAGAGGGTAGATTCAGACTAGATGGAAGGAAGAAATTTTTTATGCTGAGGGCGGTGAAACACTGGCACAGGTTGCCCAGAGAGGTGGTGGATGCCCCATCCCTGGAAACATTCCAGGTCAGGTTGGACGGGGCTCTGAGCAGCCTGATCTATTTGAAGATGTCTCTGCTCATTGCAGGGGGGTTGGACTAGATGACCTTTAGAGGTCCCTTCCAACCCAAACCATTCTATGATTCTATGAAAACAATTAGGACATAAATGAATTCTGATATCAAAAGGCAGTGGCATCAGATAATAGTCTTTTACTGAAGATTGTGTAACTATACTCATTTTTTGACTAAAACATACCTGTGGCAACTGAATAGTTTAATTCCCAAGTGCTGCTTTCAAACTTTGCACTAAGACTGAAGGTATAATTAGTCTTTATTCAACAGTACAGCAAATGGCAGTCTTTCCAACTGACTTTAAATCATGTCCTCCTGAACAGAAGCATAGAAAAAAGAGATAATTGGTCACCTCCTCGCCCACCCCCCCTCCCCATGACATTCTCAATGCATTGTTAATCTCAAATCCAGTGACCCCATGGGACAGCAGATTACAACCAAGATGGTGGCATTTTTGGAGCTTTCATCCTCCATTTGGCTGTGATCCACTGGCCTTAGGAAAGGAGATAAGATTTTACGTTTCTTATCAGCCACCAGATGGCTTTTAAAACCAGAGGCTGTCTGCTAGGATTTAAGTTAATGAACAAAAGTGCTTTTATGAACTACTGGTATGTACAGTCAGAGATGTAATTCTGGTTATTCAAGACAGTGCAAGAGAATAGATCCCACTGTATTTAACAACTTAATCTAGCAATTGTATAACAGCATTTCTGACTCATTTTCCATAAGCACTGTAACTCTAAACAGAAATGGATTAGCCACAGTATGTTAAAGCTTTTTGGAATTGTGTGGAGTTCAGTATTACATAGAATTGTAGTGCTGTTCAGTGGATGATGATACAGAATTTTAAGGCTGGAAAATGTTTTTAAAGAGAAATAAAGCCAATAATGCATTATATCTCCCTGTCACGTAGAGAAAATTTGATTTCCTATCATCACTAAAAAGTTGTGATGCCTGTTCCGGGAAGACAGCGCTGCAAATCTAGCAGTAAAGTTATGCATCTAAAAACATCTCCTTTTGTAGAAATAATAATTGCTAGCATTATGTTAGCAATTCAGACAGAACCAAATCCTAACAACAGTCACTGCCATACTGAGAGCCAACAGAGCAACTGAAAGAATAACAGAAACATTTTCTGGACCTGGTCCCTTTATATAGGATTCGTGAAATTTGTTAAGACCATATGTTAGTCATATTGAAGGAGGCATGGTTTAACTTTGTGAATTCTGGAGTTCTCCCAGCAAACTTTCAAGGTTTGATGTCTCTCATATTCGCTGAATTGCTCATGTGACTGCAGACTGGGTGCAGGTTAAAGGAAAAGTAAAAGAACCCATAGCAGAAGTTGCTCCCTAACAAGCTTACTATCAGGTTCCATTATAAATCCTATTATTAACTGTTTTTTTACAGTGACTAACAAAATTGCTTGATGGAGAAGTTGCCAGGTGTACTCTGAAAGGCAAGCATAATTTTTCTGCAGAGACTGAAGAAAATCTGACCAACATTTTTAAATGCAAGCTATTACTCTGTCCAGTTTTCACTGGTCTCTTACTTCTTTATGCATTTCTAATAAAATATGACTGCGAAACTATTCATCCAAATGTTATGTATCTTTAAACAGCCTTTTAAATGTATTAGTAAATCTAATTTTAAAAAGAAGCTGCAGTTAAGCAATTTACTGAATTGCTGAAAACAAAGAAGTTAGCAGTTAGCTCAGAAAATCTATAAACCTTTCTGTCTTTTATCCAAGGATATGAGATGTTTTCCTTTAATATAACTGGTGAGGTGTTTTATTTAAAGTTTTGTTTTAGGTCACAACACTGGAATCCTAAAATTTTAGGAATAAAATAAAATGAGGACTTTGGCCAGACGTATAAACAAGCTGTATATTTGCAGCCTCTCGTTATACTAGCAAACACCCAGAATGGTTGTCAGTGAAGTGGGCTTCTGGCCTTGACTCCCAGCTTTCATCAATCCGAAGATAGATCAACGGTATAAGTAAATTAAGTAAAACAGTACTTTTTGTTGTTGCTGATCTGATTTTATTATGAGATCCTTTTCATAGCAAAATGATGCACATTATATTTTAAACATTTCATCTATACTCTGTAAACACTCCTGTACTGAAACAGTTAGTGACTAGAATTATTGTGCAGTAAATTTATGCATAGATACTGTGATAATGTTTGGCCTTCAGCTTGATGCTGAGCAACACCCCAGGAATTATTGCTCCATAATTTGTATCTTGTTGCTGAATTAACTTCCAGGTTGTGGTAATAATTTTTTGCATCAGTAAATATTATCCCCATAGCATAAAATGCATCACAAACATTCCTATTACAGGCTGAATAAGATAGTAAAATGATGTCATTCTCATTATTGAATTTATAGTGAAATCCAAATGTAAGTGTTGTTTGAGCAAGCCTCACTTATCCTATGTATTTTATGCTTATATTATTAGATTTCATGTATTTATTTATTTATCACATTCTTCTAGGAAAAAAAAATTAAAAATAGATATGTATAACTTGGCTGCACTAGTGTACTGGTTTTGGCTGGGGTAGAGTTCATTTTCTTCATAGTAGCTGGTATGGGGCTATGTTTGGGATTTGTGCTGGAAACAGTGTTGATAATACAGGGATGTTTTCGTTACTGCTGAGCAGTGCTGACAGAGTCAAGGCCTTTTCTGCTTCTCACACCACCCCACCAGCGAGTAGGCTGGGGGTGCACAAGAAGTACAACTTAAATTTGGGGGATTTGATTTCTGAGTACTTAAGCTCAGAACTTTATCATTGTGTTAATGAGAGCTCCCCACTCTCAACTACTGGCACCTGCTCAGCTTAATTGTCTGAGATTTTTTTCAAAGACAGAAAGGAAATCCAGAGATGTTCAGCTTGCACAGCTTACAGAAGAGTTCGTAGCTTCACATTCACTTCAGATTTATTTCTCCACTTTGCATGACTTAGCTACTTTTCTTTACACAAAAATTTCACTTTTCTATCTATTGTATGCATAAAACTTCTTTGAGAAAACCTATGCATCTTCGAATTAAGTATAGTGAAAGTGAGAGGCAATCCTGCCCTCTTTATCAGCAGAGTAAGTACAGGAAGTTGTTAACCAATTTGTTGTTTCTCATATACATGCAGAGCATCTGTATTCAAATAAAGAGTATCAGGACATAATTTAAGAGGCATTTCCCCTGTCTTGGGCTAAAGCCTTGATCCACAGATACTACTTCATGATCCCGCCACGTTGAAGATGGGAAAGAATGGAGGAAAACTTTCAGTAAAAAGATTTTCCTCTGTAGGTTCCTATCTTATTGATAGCTGCCTGTATCCAAGGATGTGCAGCAAGATATCTAATAAATTAGTGAACAATGCAAGAGGTAGGTACTGTCCCATTGCGCAATATATATTACAGGAGCCATTAACAAAAATTCCTTTGCATGTTGCCTGAACAACTGTGTGAAATAGTCAACCTGGGACATCTTTAAACCACTTCCTGCTATCAGACATACCTAATTGATAGCAGCTACATATGCACCTCAAAATCCTGGCTATCTTATTGTAGCCATGGCTACAGTAAAGCTAAAGATTTTTTAAATTAAAGAATGATTATATTTTTGTTAATTTCTTACTTAAAGTGGCTTTTCTCTTTTTGTTTAGTTCAGATGAGGATGGAAAAATTATTTTAGTTCAAAAATGTTTCAGACAGTTATATGCTCCTGAAGACAGATACAGACTGTGTAAGTGATGCTCTTTGGCAGCATTTAGTTTTATACATGATGGTGTGAAGGATATAAAGTTTTTCATCTCAATCCTATTGCTGTCCCCCTTTTGGAAGAACACTGCCCTATGCGCCGTAAGACACTACTGAAACTACAGGCAAGATATATTTAGGCTGTGTTATGCATATAGGCAAACACACATACACATGTGTAGTATCTACAGTGTACAGTCATGCAAGGATTGTACTTATACACGCACATGCAGGAACAGAGCTGAGAACCCTTAACAAACTAACATAATGCAAAGACTACTAAAATATATTTTTGTCACCTCAGAAGTCGAAGAAAAGCTTTCTAAAATCTTAAAGAAAATAAAAGATTAGCTTTTATGCTTTCTCCTTTACATGTTCAAGTTTGAACACATCTTCCACTTCTCTTAAAAGGTCTGTGTCAAGTCCTGCAGGTGTGACTCACAGAGGATAGACATCTGTGATTCGTAGCAGAAAATGGAGGGGAATCTACGCAGAGCTGGCAGATGATATCAGCTGCTAGCAAGTAACAACCATTGCACTGCTATGTTAAGCTTCCCAAATTAAGAATATGCAGCTCAGAGACCAGTAAATTTTTCCAGCTGCACATTCTTACCTTCTGTAATCTACAGTAGACATAGTGGACACAAGCTAGCTGCACATACAGTTTCCGTATGAAGACTTATATGCAATCTACAGCATGGTCTTCATTTTCAGTTTAATGCAACCTCTGTGATAAAAGGTTCTCTTTGGTATTTAACCAAAAGAATGCCAATACTCAATGTTATCAAAGACAGTTTAAAAATTAAGTAAAAAAATAAACTATTAAGCACAGACCGAATGTTATCTTCTCTAAAAGTAATCCAACATCATTGTGCAAGAACCAAATCTCACCGCTGGTAACACCCAGGAATATTTTTATATGTACCTACATGCAAATTCACTTCCAATTCACTTAAGTATCATACAGGCTACAAGTGGCCAGGTTCTGGCATCCTTACCTGAACAAAGTTAATTTCATTGGGAGCTGTTCTGGAAAGAGCTACAAACCACTCCTGCCTATGAATAATTTGTGTGAACGCTAGCATTTCAATACACTTCTGGTTTGTGGGCATGAATATTGACCGCAGTCTTCCAAAAACATTCCACTGACTTTCATGGACAAATCCCATCAAAAGTTTTGTGCTCTTCAGTCAATAAAATATTGTCACTAAACACATAGATGTAGACCTACGGCTGAGGTCTTTGGCTCCAGTTCTTGCCCAATCTCCAAAGTATCAACTTTTTTGTCTGAGATGCCTTCATTAGCTTTGATTAGAAACATAATCTCTCTCTTATATCTGAGATAGAACTATCTGATAATTCCTGACAAATAAGAATTCTTTCTATTAAAGCAATTATGAATATCCAGTTTATTTTAACTCCCATGGAGTGTAAATTGCTAATGTAAATACAACAGATTTTACCAATATTGAAGACTAACACAATTTTTTTCTTCCTAGAAAGATAACTTACCACAGAAAACACAGGAAGGGTGATGAAGGTACAGTCATCAGGGTATTAACAGCTGTAGCACTGAGTGTCTAGGAAATAATATCAATCTCAGAAAAGAGAATGAAATTGATTATAAATTGAAATATTAATCCTTTGAAGCACTGGAGTTCTTTGAACTCCTTAAAGCCAAGTAAAATTAGTCTTAAAGATGCTCCATAGCTTTTTTAATGATATTTTAGCTCTTACTTCAACATTCAAAGGATTAAAGAATAAAAATCTTACTCTGATGATTATAGCCAAAGTGCCAAATCTGTCTCTTTGTGGTAGAAAGGGCTACAAAAATTCATGGTTTCTTTACATATGTTTGTACAAGTTTCACTGACATTATCCAACTTTTATGTAGAATTCTGTGGTGGCATGCCTAACAGATCCCAGGGAAGAAGCAAAAGACATCCCATTAAGAAAGATAAGGGTCACTATGTTACTACGTACTTGAGTTTTTCTAGTGGCTGGCTAAAATACGAAAAGGCACAGCAAGATTTTCCCATGCCTTTTACTGCAACTTAGTGTCTACATGCCTCTGGTCTTTGCAGATTGCTCCCATATCCATATGCTTAGGCATCCACAGAGTCATTTATATTTTCCTACATCAAAGTGCAGAGTTCAACCAGCAGCAAATGACTGCTGCTAGTGGTAGAGTAGCTGGTCTGCTCTATAACTGATGGCCAGTTAGACGGCTGAAATATGCTGCTTATCTGTGGTAACATCCAGAGTCACCTTGGCTTTGTTCCAGTTCTCCTCTTATTTCTTCAGACTGTCTCCTGTTACAAAGATTGCAAATGATCTGCAAGCAAACCCTTTAAACAGGATGTAAATTGGTGCAATAGTGGTTTGGAGCTATTTTCAAAGTTAAGCAGGTGCTTCTGCAGTTTTCCTGGGCCAAGTCCAGTGTGGTCAGTAACTTTTCAAGTTCACTGGAGAACATCGCAATTCTTCATGGAAGTAAAGCCACTGAGAAATTTAAAGCACAAAGTGTATCATTTGGACATTTGCTGTGAATGCCACCACCCTATCAGCTTTGCTACCCAGAGAATAAAGTCACTCATCATGACAGTCATTATACATCACATTTAGATTGTTTTTTAATATGTGGAACCAATCCAGACAGTCTTTAGCAGGTAACCTTCCCCAGACTGTGCTGATACTCCCGTAGCACTTATTCTCCAGCATTCTGCTTTGCCTCTCAAAGGATTATAAGGCCAACAAAGTCTCCATTTCTACTATGCCACAGACAAGAGTTGTTGTACTGGACACTGGAGGGGGAGTTTGAATCTGATTGGAAAACCTTTCTTATTTCTCAGATTCTGTCTTTTTTATTTTTAGCAACAGGCACGCATTACAAGAAATTCCGTTAGCAAATGATAAGGGTATCACAGTTTTAAACAGTCTGTTTGCCTTAACATTAATGAGAGTTGTACGTGTTCATCAACAGGAAAGTATAGCCCTGTAGTTGTGAACACCTCAAGAATGCACATCCTCTGATAGCAATTCATGTTTGAAATATTTCTGTTATCACTTGGAAGTCAGTTGAAAGGTTCCAAACCAGAAATCTTTTTCCAGTATATTCTGCTCTTCATTAAGCAGCTCCAGCTAAAGGCACTATAGCAGATTTTTTAATGGTTACTGTGTTTACATGGTCATATTTACATGGTCACTTCAGTGATCTGGAGTGTAAGTTTTTCCTATCTGTTTCGGTTTTGTCAGTGTAAAGAAAAAAGCACTAGCATAGAGTCTGCATATTTTCTGTGGATGCAGAAATAAAAGTGTCTTTGGACTCAGTCACAGACATCACCAGCACTGAATGAGCAACAATGCACTATTCAGCTCTCATATTGCACCCTCCTTTCACGTTAATTACATTCTCAATAGGGATATACGTGTCATTGAAGTATTTCTTTAAAACACATACAGTATTTTTTGAAAGTGTGGTTATGGTTGGAATAATAACTATTTAAAATGGCATCTTGTAATTCAACAGATCTTTGCATAGGAAGCATTCTGACCTCATATAGGAAGCATTCTGACCTTGTCACTATAAACTGATACTACCTTTCCTTTTTTTGTACTTCTGTTAGCTCTGCAAGGCCAATCTAGCTATGAGAGAGTGAACCATACTCTAGCTAAGACATCACTGACAAAATGTTTATATTTTAGCTCCAGCTGCAGACTGTTTAGTATCTGGGCTATAGGAGTACACTAGAAAAGACAAAGATTAGCTTTTAGAGTCCTGGCTGAGTTTCCAGAGCAGGAACACTGATGGAAAATGCAGGATTTAGGATTTCTTGTTATTTATTTTGTAATCTCTTACTTTTTTTTTTTTTTTTTTTTTTTTTTTTGATTGAGCATATTTGATCTTAGGCTTGCTAGGAAATTTTCTTTCGTTAGAAATGCACCAACTAATTCTTGAATAGTATATAGTCCATATATAAGTATAGTATATACTTATTTTCAGCACTCCTGATATTTTGTCTTCCAGCTGAAGACACAGAACATTAAATGCAAGTCCCAGCAAATCAGAACTGATATAGGGTAGGCACTTTGCTCTTCTCCTGACTCACCTTTGGTGAAAATCTGAGATGCCTCGAATTAAGCCTACAGATATGCAATAAGTGACTAAAATAATTAGAAATCCTTGTAACTTTTGACCCTATATGTATTTCTGCTTCCCTGTGAGTAAAAGGGATCATGAAACTTTTGCTTATGAATAAGGAAGCTGCATGTAACAGGAGACCTTAAACTTCACCCCACTTCAGAAATGTTAAAATGTTAAAATGTTTAAAACTTTATGTAAGATGGCAAATGCTGCAAGAAGCAGGAAAAACTCCAGAAGAATAATCAACTTCAAGTGCAACTACTGTATATACTGATTTTCTAAATAGAATTGGGCTGATTTTTAACATAACCTCTATAAAATACCACTTTAAATTATGAAAACATACACTCTTAGTAACCTGATCTTAAATAGGGTGTGATTTTAATTTTTATAGCAAGTTTTGTTTCATCTTACTACCACAACTCCACCTTCAGAAATATCAAAAATACAAAACTGCCAAAACAAAAAAAGGGGCAAATATCTAGTGTGTGGTGACACTGACTTTATTATGACACAATGAGAGCTTTCCCCACTCCTGTGCTGTTGCCAAAGTCCCACAGTAATGTTTGCACTTAGTAGCAGATAGAGCCAAGTGAATTTTGCAAAGAATTTTCTGTGTGCATCATCAGTTCACATGATCCAGTGAATCATCTTCTGCTGTGAACATGCCCCCTTTTTGATTGTTTCCCAAGAAGCTCAGAGAGACTGGGTTTTACCAAGATGACGGGACACAAAATAAAATGTCAGCACTCCTGGTACATCTCTCCACAAAAGAGGTTTTAAGTTGACACGTAACACAATCATGAATTCACATGCTTATCTGTACCTCCAAACAAAAAGCAGGCCAAAGGATAGGGTTGGTTGAAAGTTTTCACTGCAAGGTAGCTTTTGCCTCAGCAAAGCCCTGAGACTTGCAAGCTGTCACCTATACGCAGCTGAAAGACTTTTGCCTTTTCATAGCTTGACCAACTCAAACTCCTTCTTTGGGACAGGACAAGTCCAGAAAGTCTGCAAAAATTATTTTGCCCTTTTCTGCCCTTCTTTCTTCTTTCTTTTCCATAAAAGGAACAGAAGCATTTGCACTATGTGTTTGCAGAAAACATTCAGTTTTGCCCTATTTAATATCTCTATTCTTCCAGCCAGTCATGGGGTAGGAGGTTCAACATAGATCTGCAATTCGATAGGCAGCATATTAAATATCACTTGATGAAATGAGTATACAGAAATTTTGGATTAAGGTAGATCTTTTGTCAATATCTTTCCAAACCTTATAAAAGACTACAGGAGAGGTCTTCCGAGGGTTCACAGCCTGGCATAAAGTTTTGCTGCATGTGGCTTTCTTTGATTTGAGTTGGAAGTCCCTGAACAAAAGATTAGTTATAAAAAGTTAATGGTGCATTCAAAGCTTTAAAGATTTTTTCAGTCTGAAATTGCCTCAGTTTCATCAGAGTGACGTTCTCATTGCACTTCTTATTTTACTTCTGACGTGCTAGTCTATGCATACACATGGGATACATGGAGCCAAATGTGTCCACGGTCTGTCTGCTGGTACACCACTTTGACATTACACTACCAAAGAATTTGGCCTCTGAATTTTCAGTTAGATTTGTGTCTTAAATATCCTCTACTATTAATGTGGGGGAAAAAAAATCCTGTCTACAAAATCAGCCCAGAAAATAAAATTCTTCAGAATATTTTGTGGATTCTTAAAGAAAACAAGCATTTCTATTCTTTTTACAGGTTTTCTCTAAGATAACAATAATAACAGCATTTATACTTTTTTTTCCTTAAATTTTAAAAGAGCCTGTATCTGCAAAAAGGGTAGGAAAAAAATCTCTGTAAAAATTCTTAAGTAGGTCTTTTGCGAAAATTATAAATGCTTTCTGAACTAAACCTCGAGTTTTGCACAGCTCTAGTTCTCTCATGGCTGCTGTACTCAGATTTCAAATCCTGTTGCAGTCAAATATACTTTCCACACACTGCATTTGCCTCACTATAAAACAAAGTCATCAGCTCCCAGCACAGAGCTGTGTCAACAGAAAATTTTCTGTATTTGTGATGAAGTTTTTGCCATGTTACTATGCCTTTTAGAAACTCTGTTGTCGGGAATCTTGTTGTCAAAAAAAAACAAAAGACATGATGAGCTCTTGATTTGTGAATTTCTAAATAGCATAATCATTTTATGAAATTAAAAAAAAAGGTAAAGGGAGGCCCATGAACCTCCTTAATACTGTATAGCAGGAACATAGATCCTGCCATATGAGCCTCACTGGGGAAATTTAAAGGAGTTCTAGCAATGTAACGTGATTTGGCAAGAGCTGAATTTGAATGTGGTTGTGAGGTCCCCACAAGCAACATATGCTTTTACTAAGCTGCAGTATTCCTTCCTTTCATAGCCCAAGCTTTTAAACTATTACTTTATATTTTCTAAAATTATATGGTTCTATGCCAAACCAAAGTTGTTAGCTCTTGATAAAATTATCATATTATGAAATTACAGCTCATCCAGAGGAAGAGAGAAAAAGTGTATATTTAATTCTGACCTCTAAAAAAAAAAAAGAAGAAGAAAGTGGAGAGAAATAGGGGGAGAGAATGAAGTAGGAGAGGGAGGGAGACGTCTGCTTATGATTATGAGATGAACTTTGAACTTTTTCTATTCCTGCAGCCAGGGATTTCTGCTTTTTTAAATACCTTACTAGAGTGAAAATTTGAAATATACACTGAACATACAAAACTTTTACTTACATGGTTATGGAAAATTATACATTAAAATGGAGGGGAAAAAATCCTTCCAGACACAACTGGCAATTGAAACATGTGTAAAAACAAAGCTGCCAATCTGGAATTTGGAAACAAAGAACATTCTTTAATTTCTTTTGCTTGCCACTTGATGAGTGGGACGACAGTGCTGCCTAGGAAAGTTCAGACATGCCCTCAAATTGTTGTGCATACTTTTGCTTCCTGTTTTCTTTGTCATGTGAAAGCTGACAAGCTTTCCTTTTCAAATCAGATTACTTTAACAGCCTTAATAATATCACCCTTATTCTTCTTGTATTATTATTAATACCACCACAGAAGCATGCCAGGACAGGAAAGACATCTCTAGCACATGAGCTCCCAGTGTTACCACAAGACCAAGAGAACAAGAACACTGCTTCCCTTCTTCTGGGGATTGTTTGCAGAAGGAAGACATGGAAGACTAAAGGAGAAAGACTAGAGGTTTACCAGGATGATTACCTTATTTTCAAATGGTATTTCAGAAATCAGTGTCACTGGGCTTATATTGCTGTGCAGAACCAGAGCCCTGGTGTAACGGCATGGCCCTGGGCTGACACAGGTGTGCTTTGCCCTCCTTGCAGCACAAGACATGACCCCGCAGGCAAGCAGTGTTTCACCATGAAGCCCGTGTCCTGGCTTTGGAGGAAGGATGGGCTTCCCACTCCTCCCTCTGTCCCACGTGCAATGCGCCTCAAGTACACCTTCAGACTTCCTCCAGGGGCTGCTTTAGCCTCTTACTCAGGAGCACATCTGCAAACTGCAGGCAAGCTAGCTTTTCAGCAAGCAAAAATAAGCTAGGGCTGGGAAGGGAGGAGGAGGAAGTATTTTCCAAGGAAGCTGATATGAAAATGGACATCCCATAATGCCAAATGATAGAGAAAAACAACAACAACAAAACAAAGAACCACACAAACAAAAGAGAATAAAAACATCCAGAAATATCCCTGCTGGTTGCATTCACTGGCCAGTCTTACACTGCAGGTTTTTCTGTGACAGAATATAAAGATGTCCGACAAAAACTTGTTACACCCAATAGGTACAAGACCAGCAAGAGAAAGTACGTTGTTGAAAATTATGGGAATTACTCCCTTGCAGAGTGAGCAGTAGTATTGGTTCATAACTTTACACTGGCGGGAGACAACTAGCTTTTATCAGTTTTTATGACATTTAGACCAGTCTTCAAATATTGATGAATATGACTGAACATACTGGGAACAGAAATGGTTTTTGTTTCATGGTTTGTGTTTCAGTTTTCCAGTTTTGGCAAGGAGCAGTTGTCTGAAAAACAAATCTTTTTAAGCAGAGCAATTCCAATAGGCTATTCCTGCATAAAGTTGCCACTACACTTTCCAGTGCAGTCCCAGCCCTGACCTTGGTTATCATTTGGAAACATCACTGTGAATCCACATCACATGTGAAGGTTATGAAGTTCAACAAGGCCAAGTGCTAGGCCCTGCACCTAGGTCAGGGCAATCACCAGTATAATGAGACTGGGAGATGAATGGATCAGGAGCAGCGTTGTGGATTGGGGATATTGGCAGATGAAAAATTAGATATGATCTGGCAATGTGTGCTTGCAGCCCAGAAAACCAATCATACCCTGGGCTGCATAAAAAGCAGCATGGCCAACAGGTTGAGAGAGGTGATTCTCCTCCTTTATTCCGCTCTCGTGAGACTCCACCTGGAGTACTGTATCCAGCTCTGGGGTCCCAGTACAAGAAAGACATGGACCTGTTAGAGTGAGTCCAGAAGAGGGGCACAAAAATGAGAACACCTCTCCTATGAGGAAAGGCTGAGAGAGTTGGGGTTGTTCAATCTGGAGAAAAGAAGGCTCCAAGGGACCTTGTTGCAGTCTTTCAATATATGAAGAGGCTTATGAGAAAGATGGAGAGAGATTATTTACCAGGGCCTGTAGTGATAGGACAAGGGGCAGGGGTTTTAAACTGAAAGAGAGTAGATTTAGATTAGATATTAGGAAGAAATACTTTCAATGAGGGTGTTGAGACACTGGAACAGGTTGCCCAGAGAAGTTGTGGATGCCCCATCCCTGGAAGTGTTCAAGGGCAGGTTGGATGGGGTTTTGAGCAACCTGATCTAGTGGAAGATGTCCCTTCCCACAGCAGGGGGGTGTGGATTAGGGGATCTTTAAAGGTGTCTTCCAACCCAAACCATTCTACGATTCCATGATTCCAAGTACCAGGAAACTCAAAGTGTTAATTGAAAGTGTTAATGTCAAAGTTTTTAAAGGCTGATGTTTTAAGCATCTGCAAAACAAGATGCCCAACTGGAATAGAAAATGTTCATAAAAGGTATAAAGGGCAGTTCAGTTTGTCTTTTGACTAGGAGACCATGACAGAAACATGAACAAATGATGTATATGGATCTGTATTTTTACGACTGGGTATGCAGGAATGTAAAGCTGCCTATCAGAACCATCCCAAACACTGAGAAATTTCAAACCCTCCACTAGACGCAGCCTGACCTATTCCTCATAATAAGCAAAATCTAAGCATCCCAAGCTCTGAGGAAGTTCAGATCTGATTTCTGATCAGATTCTGATCTGATCAAAGCCAGCAGCTTGCATTCTTTGCCATTTATTATGCAAGTACCTATCCCATGGTCTCCAGGCATGATTATAACTTAAAAACAAAATTAATTAAGACAGATACCAACAAACTCATAATAATTTGCAAATTACAAACAATCCACTAGTTAAATGCCAGAAATTACTGAAAATCTGTAGGAGTAAAAAAGCACAATTCTTAACCAACCTTTAGGGCACGATACAAGCCTCTTAAATTTCTGTTGTGCTTAATGCCTCGGTAAATAGATGTCTTGCATGTTACCCTGGAGGTCAAAAGAGACAAATGATATCTTATTTAAGTCCTAGTATTCAAAAATATATCCTCAAAACCTGTATTTGTGTGTTTCCAAGCTATGATTACTAAATTGCCCTCTAGATATAGCAGGTGTATTAATACAGCTAATCTGCAATTCAGTCCTCTTTCAATAAACAAATGGAAGGAAGACAGTGCTGACGCATTTGTAAACATCTTTTCTTTCTTCAGATCTTACCATATCCTGCTTATTGGTCTGGAATATTACAAGATGGGCAGAAGAAGTCAAATACAACTAAAAACCAAAATTTTCTGTGTAGTTTCCTCAATAACTATGACTGTAGGTAAAAAATGAAAAAAAAATACAATTATGGCAGACAAGCCTCTTGAACCTGCTTCATTGCTGCAATTGTTCAGGAGATGTTCTTCCCTGTGAAAAAGATAGCTCCTGCGACACTGTCAAACTCATTAACTGGGGATGATGACTGGCACAGTAAGCACTAGATTTGTGCATTGAAAGAACATTATTAAAATTAATTTTGCATATTGTTTTTTTCTCTGTTGGTTTCAATGTTCTTAAATAATGTTTCCTGACTTAATACTCATTTTCTTTTCCTTGTAGCTTATTTCTTACTACAAACTTCACATGGAAAGTTGTCAAGCCCTATTTATATTTGTTTACTTCATTATCAGTCAAGAACAATATGGGAATTGAATGTTAATTAACTGGTCTAGTGGTCACAGCCTAGAATTGATAATATTATGAACAAAGAACTAACCATAGTTTTAACACAGGATTGCTCTGTGACCTTAGGCAAACTGTAATCCCAGCTAAATTACTTTCTCCATCTATGAAATGAATTAATGCTATCTGTACTGCATTAGAGTAGCGTGAAACTTGATTCAGGTATTCTGTAAAAGGTTTCACAATTTTCAGGCCAAAAGTTCTGGAGGAACATTACAAATAATTACTTCTGCAAAGCCCAGTGAAAAAATCATAATAGCACAAAGTGGTTTCTTTGACACTTACTGATTTACAAAAAAAAATCTGCTATTTTTTTTAGAATATATTTAGAAGACATTTTCACCTTCATTTCTCAAATGATCTGCAAATAATAGTCTACTGGGTTTTCAAGTTCATTTCTGTAAGAATTTTAGCAGCATTCATTCCAAAGTTTTTGAAATAAATTTAAAAAGGTGTGCCTTTCTTATTAACCTGGAATAAATTAATAATTTTCTGTAGCGTATTTTTATTACTCTTTCTTAATTACTAAGACTACTGGCTAATTTCATCTACTTTTCACATTTTTGCTTTTGGCAGATCTTTTATTATATAAAAGAGTATATATGGGTTTTGTTTTTTAACATTTAGCAGAAAGCCACAACAAAGTAGTTGGAAAAATTTTAGCAGTGAAAAGGAGAGATGAATAAAGTGTCTTCCTGGATAATACAGTTTTTCTTATTCTACCAAAAGGTTTTTATTCCAGTTTGGCAAAAAAATCCCAACACATTAATTCTTTATTCTATTCTGTAATTTCATGACATGACAACTTTTTTACCTTGCATAACAATGACAAGTTTTTGCTGTATTTTGTTGTGTTCTCACAAGATTCATTGTCACAAAAAATGCTTCAGAAATTAACCAGAGTGTAATTTAAATGATTTAGCTTTTTGTTGTTGTTTATATTATAAAAAACCAATAAGACATAAGAAAAGAAAACATGTAAAGATACCCCTTAGTTGATGAAGAACTACGTAGTGGTAATTTGCTTTGCTAGTATTCACATTCAGTGACATACCTGCTTACTTTTGGCTCATACATTGTCAGTGTACTACAATAATAGTGTAATACAATAATACAGTAGAATCTATACTTAGTTTTTTGCAATGAATGCAAAATGAGAAAGCGTCTTATAAATGTTGGGGCGGGGTTAGGGTTGTCAGGATTCCTTCTTTTCAGTTGTATTGTTCTACAACCCAACAAAATTACAAATTTAATTTCCATCACTGCAGACTTTATGAGATCAGAAAGTCAGGCTTTGCATTCTGCGCTTTGTAATACCTCTTCTACCTTTAATAGCGACTATCAGATAAAGCTGAGCTGGCAAATTGATAGTGCAAGAAGCAGTAGAGAATCCATTTCCCATTTCCATCCTCTGCTGCTTGACTGCAGTAGGACTTGAACTGCTGACTTAAAGACAGGAGTACTCAAATATTCTGGCATAGCCAAGAGGGAAATCAGTGTTTGCATAAACACTGTATTGAATCATGACCTCATTGTTTTACTGGTTCTACCAAAATTGAAGCTTGAACAGGTAAGCAAAGCAGGGAAATGGGATTCCCAAACACAAAGATACTTAGATTATGATGCTAGGCTTTATGTTCTGGTTTTAAACTCTATCTACTCTTTAATTGAAAAGAGATAATGTTCACCCAGTTAATATTACTGCTAGGCATTTAGTATGTCAGTGGATGGGAAAAGAAAACCCAGTCTGCAACCAGAAACCATTCACAGCCACAATGAATGGTTAAGTAGCAAGACACAGGCAAGAGAATGACACTGAAGTCAATTGCTGACTTATTTCTCTCTCTTTCTCTCTCTCACCCTACCCCCCCCCCAAAGCCTTTTTTAAAGTTTGGCCCAAACTGCAGGTATCTAATCTTAGCTGCTGTACTTTGTTCCAACAAAACAATCAAGCATGGATCACAGCCCTTCCTCCCCCTGAACACACACATTCACTTGCCAGTAGATCTGAGGCTTCTGTTCAGATCCAAGACTTTGTCTTTCTCCTTCTACTGCCAAGTAGAATATATTTGGTAACACTTAATTAAGGTTCCTATTCAGATTACATGGTCTCAACGTTAAGAACAAGGCTTTAGCTGCCCAAATCCCAGTAGCATGGTTAAAGCCACAAATATCAAATTGGGAACATAACCCTTCATTTAGATTTAATATGGCAAGTTATTGTAAATTAAATAATTATCAAGTGATTATTAAACCTTACCTAAAGATTAACAAGCATTATTAATTTCATAGCTGTTAACCCTCTATAATTGTGTCCTTTGTAATCAGTTGGCATTTACTCATTAGTCTTACAGAGTGCTGTCATAGCTTTGAACGTTATGCAACTGTTTTATCCTCATTAGGGATATTTTAATAGTCTTTAGTTATTTGTATTATGAGAAATAGCCATCTTAATTAATTAGCATTTTATGTGCTTTGAGAACTAAAATTCAAAATAGTACCTAATGGCCATATTACAGTGTGAAGTCAAACAAGTGGCATATTTGGCCTAGCATATCAGTTGCAACATATGTTTTGCACAGAATAATACAAATGTGTATTCTTGTTTTGGATTTTTTTACTCATGTGGGGAAACATTTTACAAGCAGAAGCTCACATTCAGCTGATGTAAAATACTGAAGCAGGCAATATTGAACACAACAGTATCTGGTGTTCCAAAATTTAATGCTGTGGACTTGATTCAGCAGAGCACATGTGTAGGGTGCTACAAGCATCAATGTAAGTAAGTGCAGTATAAAATGTGATGAGTAGAGCAGGAAGCAAGGCAATCTGATCCCATATTCATGAAAGCACTGTGGTGTAGTCACTCAGTAACTGCTGTCTGAAAAGAGAAGCAATGCTCAGACAAGGCGCACTAAGGACTTAGGTCACCAGCTGATAATGTCACATGAGCTCCTCTTTACCGATGTCAACTTGCTACCTAGCCGTGCCATACCCATCTTTTTTCTGTTTTCTTTTAGCAGCATAAGACTTGGTAGAAAGTCCTTCTCAATACGGAGTGGCCATTGCTTCATTACACTATTGCCCACACAGAGGATTTTTTTAGATTTGTGTTGGACACAACCATTTTCAACTCCTGCAATCTAGACGTATAATTAAAAATGATGCAGTTTGGAGTTCCTTTTTTGTCTGTTTCTTTCCTCTCTGTTTTTATATCTGCATTATGTAACTATGCTCTCCCATACAATACCAGTCCTTCCAGCCCCAAATGACTTGTAGCTTGATGGAAACAGTCAGATCTGGCTGCAAAACCAGTGAGGAGCAGGGGGAGGGAAAGAAAGCAAGCAAGAGCATAACATGCCACTGAGAAGAGTCTGTTAGCAAAGACTGAGAAAAAATAGAGATGCGTAAAGTCACTGTTCCTGACCGTAAATCAGAGCATCTAACACTCCCCTCACAGGGTTTTCAGATCCTAATCATGTTTCTGCCCTTCACATGGTATACATATACATCTATAAAACAGGGATTCTTCATAGTCCAACTGCAGTAGCAGTTGTCTTGGGGAAGAGCTGGAACATCACTTGGGTGTAAATGGGCTATTCTGGATCTTTTTCTCCCATACTATGGGGATGATACTAATCCTTGCCAAAGACACAGTGATGGTCCACGCATGCTTCATCACTGATGCATGGTAAAAGTCCAATTGTTCCTAGCAGACACACTATAGGTCTGCTATAGTATGGCCCTTTCCCCAGGCACTCACCTAGAACATCTTCAACCACATCCATAGCTCCATCACAACTGTCAGCTGTAAATGTGAATTTCTTGTGATGTTAAATTCACAAGGACTAACAGGTACCTTTTTGCTGGGATTTTTAAACCTTACTTTGCAATGTAGCTTGGTTCATCTCCTGAGATTGTCTGGACAAACCTTACATATACAGTACACTGCAACATCTAGGGCTTCAGGTGTTGGCAGTACCACGCTTGCTGCTTTCTGACTGAAGAAATGCTTAATATAGCTGACAGCTTTGGGGTTGAGTATAGGGATAGGTAAGTGAAATTTTAACGGCCTGTCATGTACAGAAGGTGAGCTGGGATGATCTAATAGTCCTCCCTGGCCTATTAAATAAGTCTCAGGAAAACAAATTTCATAAGCACACCTTCAGGGATACTTTTTCCTCCCTTTTATTGCTAATTTGGCAGTATTTCTGTGTGCCAACCAACTATAGATATGTCAGACTGATGAAAGACTGCAGAGTTTCTGTCCCTGGCTCACCCCTAAATGGGCTGATGCAGTTATGTGGCACCAGTTCAAGCAAGAACATTTCCATCCTGTCTCTGCTATCTTCTAGTAAAAATTGGTTCCCTATATAAGTAGTAGGAATGTAAGTGTCTGCAAGCAAACTGTCCCAGCCCAACCATTTTGTACAAACTAATGAAATTACATCACTGGCAATGACAGACCCAGCCTTCACAGAGACCACATTAAACCCTGAAGCAGTTCAGCTCCTCTCTCACAACTGTCTCAGGCTATGGGTAGTGACAGTTTGGAAGATTTAGAGGGTGGAAAATGCCTCTGCTTTTACTTGGCACTGAAAAAAATGAGACCAATTATATGTAAAAAAAAAAAAATTCAGTCTAACAGTAACAACTGACAGTTATATTTTCTCATTTGTAAAGACTTTCCATGTGAGTTAGCTGACTGATTAACAGGTATCGTTAAATTACTGTATTTAAAATGCTGTAATGTACTCAATTGTTGGCTTGCTGTCCTCCCAGGACCAAGGATATGAAATACCTTTGCAACTCTATAAAGATGTTTCTAAAAAAGAAAATCACGAAGAACACATGGCTGCTTCCTCTGTGAAGTAAGCTGGTATGTCTCTAGCTGGCTTCAGCAGAGCAGGCATGATTTATACCAGCTGAGGATCTGGCCCACGGTATTTATTTGTCTTCACCAAAAGAAGATTCCCTTGCCTGCCTCCGTATATGCAGATATTCAGCCTATAAGAAAAGGATGATAAACTGTACTAGGACTACTAAACACAAAAGAAGTGCCTGTGGTAGTCGCCCCGAAAGCATATTTAAAGATTGCACGTACACACATTGACGAGATCAACTCCCTGCAACTGATCATGAAAACCTACTTGTGTCTTCCTGAAAGGGTAAGGGAACACAGCCCAGTGGGGAAGGGTCATCCATGTTAAAACATTCACCTAGCCCAGGTACAAATGGAAATGACCAAAGGCAAGCAATGTTTTTAAAAGAAGTCTCTCGCACTTGGAAACTGAATCTCTAATAGACTGAAAACCTGAAATCTCTCATTGCACAATATGTTGATTTTCAGCACACTGAAAATCCTCAGAACCCTTCAAATAACTTGCAGTGTATCTCAGAGGTTGTTGTAAGGTTAGCACATAAAATAGACCACCTACGTAGGGAAACTGCCATGCATCTTTACAATTTACTTTGTCAAAGAAGGACAAAGGAACTGCCTTAATGAGGTGTTTTTCAGTTGTCTTTTGTTTCATATTTTACACAGGAAAAAGGAAAATGTTTCTTCAGTTCGGGGCATCTGAATCATACTTCCAATGGGACAGGCACTTTTAGGACAGTAAGTTCTGAGGTATAAATAAACTTCAGTGAATTGAACCATGTCATTTATTTTTTTCATATGTGAAAACACTCAGCTTTTAAAAGTTGTGCTCAAGTTCTGTTTCAGCTAAATATTACATCTATGTTTAAATTAAAGGTATTTTGGCACATGACAGCTCAGAAATACTGATTGGACAATACAGTAATCACATGTTGATGAGAAACTCAGCTGTATAAATGAATGCAAATTTATTCCAGGTTTCTGCATACAGTCAGAATCTCTGGTCTATAAACTGCAAAAGACTCTCTCAGTGCTGTGAAAATTCAATCCACAAGTTAAGTACTAACTGTTAAAAAGGGAAGATGGGGAATACGAGAAAATAAATCTTCAGAGTTGAGGGGACACATTAATCCCCTTCTCAGAAGGTATTTTAAATTGACAGAGTAGCATGCTTATTACTTTTTTGTTTCAATTCTGATGCTAAACATGCATTTTAAGTTTAATTTCTTTCTTCAAGCTTTCATTAAGGTTAATCTGAGTATCATAGTCAGGAAAATGTAAAATATCACATTTACTACAGTTCAGTTCTGTTCCTTTTTAATGGCCTTTTGGATAGGAGCAAAGCTTGAGTACACCTAGGATAATTTTTTTTAAAAGTCCATTACTGTACGGCTGCCCTGGGGTGATGTGGCCAGGAAGCTGTGATGACCATGGGCCCAGTCTCACAGCCCCTTCCACACATGCTAGACACATAGAGATCCCCAGAGAAGGCAGTTTATATGTTCAGGGCTTTGACTTCCCTGCCTGATGCCTTTACATTTCTAGAGGTATATGAGGCAGCTTAGTTATGGTCTTGGACATGTTGCCTGTTTTATGAGGAGAGAGGGACACAATGCTGTTATAACAAAACTTAGATTGATTCATTCTAGTTCTCTAGTTTAAAATAATTTCGCTGGATACTGAGATTTTGAAGCATTTCACAGTGGCTTATTACTCAAAACAATACAAGCTAGATCAGCTTTAAATAAAGAAAGCCTGACCATTAAGTACAGATCAGAAAGAGTATTTTAAAACTCATACACAAACACAAAACCAGTCGTCAGGTCAAGACCGGCTCTCCGTTTCTACCATAAAAGATTTTTAACAAAAGAACAGTCAAGCTGACTATTCAGAGTCCAAGGCAAAGTAAATCTTATGAGTGTTTAGAAAAGGCATAAAGAACACACAAACAGCAACTTTCACTATCTGCACATTTTAAATTTTTGGTAGACTTTCAGGCCTCTGCAGAAAACTAACAGTATGAAAATAATGAAATATTTCTTCTGATGCTGTGCTTCTTGCATGGCAAGACCTTGCCTCAAGAACTGTGTCCTCATATGTGTTTGTACACTAACCAGTGGACCTGCTTCTCCACATGGCAACTAGAATCATAGAATCATAGAATCATTAAGGTTGGAAGAGACCTCTAAGATCATCGAGTCCAACCGTCAACCCAACACCACCATGCCCACTAAACCATGTCCCTAAGCGCCTCATCTACACGTCTTTTAAATACTTCCAGGGATGGTGACTCAACCACTTCCCTGGGCCGCATGTTCCAATGTTTAACAACTCTTTCAGTAAAGAAATTTTTCCTCAC